>NW_028157022.1:92500-295548 GCF_964263955.1 Coregonus lavaretus | reverse complement strand
GTGTGAGACGTACTTTCCGTCTGTGTCGGAGGCAGCAGCGTAGTGGAGCGGGGTGCAACCCCTTTTATCCAGATCGTTCACACTGGCCCCAGACCCCACCAAGGCAAACAGACACTGGTAGTTACAATTGGCTGCCGCATAATGCAGAGGACTCCTAGAAGAACGCACAGAAACCATTCAACATCAACAACAGAAACAGCTTATTGGAGCTGTATAACATTTACATTTTACATTTATGTCATTTAGCAGACACTCTTATCCAGTGCGACTTACAGGAGCAATTAGGGTTAAGTGCCTTGCTGCAGGGCACATAGATTTTTCACCTAGTCGGCTAGGGGATTCGAACCAGCAACCTTTTGGTTACTGACCCAACGCTCTTAACCGCTAGGCTACCTGCCGCCCAATCTTTCCCATAATAATTCCTATATGCCCCTATACTATATTCCAAATTATCATAAAGATCACATATGAAAGTTATTTGATGCCACAGACAGACCTTCCGAAGCTGTCCTTTCTGTTGAAGTCTGCCCCTGTGTTGAGCAGCAGATTCAGACAGTCCAGGTTCCTGGTAACAAGATATCAAGTTCAGAAAGGCTCTCGTACATCAGAGCTATCAGGTGGACGGTAACAAGATATCAAGTTCAGAAAGGCTCTCGTACATCTGAGCTATCAGGTGGATGGTAACAAGATATCAAGTTCAGAAAGGCTATCGTACATCTGAGCTATCAGGTGGATGGTAACAAGATATCAAGTTCAGAAAGGCTCTCGTACATCTGAGCTATCAGGTGGATGGTAACAAGATATCAAGTTCAGAAAGGCTCTCGTACATCTGAGCTATCAGGTGGATGGTAACAAGATATCAAGTTCAGAAAGGCTCTCGTTCATCTGAGCTATCAGGTGGATGGTAACAAGATATCAAGTTCAGAAAGGCTCTCGTTCATCTGAGCTATCAGGTGGACGGTAACAAGATATCAAGTTCAGAAAGGCTCTCGTACATCTGAGCTATCAGGTGGATGGTAACAAGATATCAAGTTCAGAAAGGCTCTCGTACATCTGAGCTATCAGGTGGATGGTAAAAAGATATCAAGTTCAGAAAGGCTCTCGTTCATCTGAGCTATTAGGTGGATGGTAACAATGAGAACCTGAAAGAAAAGAGAAACCCGTACACTGCTCTTGCTAGTATCACTGTTTTTATAATGCTACTAAAAGCAATAATAAAAAGTGATACTAGCAAGAGCAGTTTGCAGGTTTCTCTTCTCTTTCAAGAAGATATAAAGACAATTTAGACCAGAGCGCAAGTCAATACCACCATGGCAAAGAACCACATTATACAGAAATGATACCGCACTAATGATCTATACGATTTTTTAAATAACTCTAAACAATACTGCTAAACCATGTGAAATGTAAGAGTGTGAATATGTGTTTGTTCTTTCTGGTGGCTTTCCAGTTCATGAACTAAATATTCCTTGGTGTAAAGCCTGGACCAGTCCACTCACCCTCCAGCTGCTGCAGCATGTAAACAGGTCCTTCCAAAGTCGTCAGGGGTGTCTATATCAAAGCCTGATGAGAGGAGCTTCCGACAGCAGTCAGAGAACCCACTGAGAGCAGCCAGGTGGAGGGGGAACATCCCATGGACGCCTCGCCTGCAACACATTTTTACATTTTAGATCAACCCCCCACACACCACAATGTGTTGAGCATAGTCTCCAAGCGGCAATTCGGTCAATGACAGAATTGCAGATGCATGTTGCATTATTGCTGGAAACTGTGTGTGTGTGTGTTCTCACTTGGCTGTGTCAGCTCCGTTCGTGATGAGTGTATTGATGAGTAACTCGTGGCCGTAGCGAGCAGAGATGTGCAGGGGTGTGTTTCCATTCTTTTCTTCACAGTCGATCTCAGCACCTACAGAACACACACACACACAGACACACACACACAGACACACACACACACACACACGTCAACCACTTGACCCAAGAGGCATCATGAAGCATTATGTTCAACCACATTGCAAGTAACATTGCTCTGTGCCAGTGAATCATGGTTTGAAGACTAAAGACAATGCTGAAGAGCCTACTGGTTCATATATATTCAGTTGAGAGCATTCACAGCGACTCACCATTCTGGATGATGGCTTGAGATCTGGAGAAGCGTCCGTGGATGGCCGTCATGTGGAGGGGGGTCTTTCCATCTTTACTCTGCAGATAGAAAGACAAAGATGGTTCACACGGCAGTCTGTGCTGCTGACCACAGGCAAAATCAAACACGTATTGGAGGAGCGCTTGATTGCATTTAGTTTGCATTGTTAGGCCTATTCCATTGGTATTTGAATGTAGACCAGGGCCAAATACTAAGCCATGTGCTGCGTCAGTGTGTGCGTCCCAAATGGCACCCTATTCTCTTCATAGTGAACTACTTTTTGAACCAAAGTAGTGTACTTATAAAGGGAACAGGGTGCCATTTGGGACACAGGCAGTGTCACCACGGCTCCTTGCTCTATGGGCCCCTGGTCAAAAGTAGTGCACTACATAGGGAATAGGGTGTTATTTAGTTCAGACACAGTGTTGGTCATCCGGTCTCCTCACCTTGATGTTGACGAGGGCCCCGTTGCCCACCAGCAGCTCCAAGCAGAGCGCCCCATGGCGCGAGGCGGCCGTGAAGTGGAGTGGGGCGAAACCCTTCTCGTACACCTGGTTCACGTTGGCGCCACACTCGATCAGCTCATTCACCACCACGTCCTGCCCGTTGTAGCATGCCACGTGGAGGGGGGTGTTACCGTAACCATTGGGCTCATTTATCTGGAGGGAGCAAGGGAGGGAAAAGAGTGGAGAGAGAGAGGGGGGGGGGGGGGGGGGGAACAAAACAATACATTCCTGATCAGGTCACTTGGTTCTGAAAACCCCCTGGCCCAAAACACTGGCTCCAACCTCCATCTCTTCATTACTTGAAAGGAAATCATTCGCCAACCCACTAGAGCTCTGTATTTTCATTGAGTTGTAATTGAACAGTGACTACACATTTGAATGCGTGTTGACTCACATCCACTCCAAGGTCCAGGAGGTACTTGACCACACTGATCATTCCACTGGAGGCTGCAGAGTGGAGAGGGGTGTAGGCCTTCTTGTCTTTACAGGACACCTCTGATCCATGAGAGGCCAGCAGTTTCACCACCTCAATGTGCCCTATGGTAGGTAGAGAGAGCGAGAGCGAGAGCGAGAGAGAGATTAGTTTACAGTGGTACACAGCACCATAAGCAACACCTACATCATGTTAGTACAACTGAAAACATCTAATCAACCTACTTAGTACATGATTCTGACATAATAACACACTAGACGTGGCTCATACAGCTGAGCTGTGAGACTAACACACAGTCCATTCATTCATTCATTCATTCATTGGTATAAAAGACATTAGTCAGAATGTAAATGATGTGGTAAACTCATCACCCATGTAAGCAGCCCAGTGGATTGCTCGCCGATCCTTCTTGTCAAAGGCATTAATGTTGGCTCCTCTGGAGAGAAGCAGCCTCACCATCTAACAGGGAGAGGAGAGCGAAACAAAACACAGGTTGAGGAAAACTAAACAGCAAAATCCGCTAAATCTGGCTTCAAAGCCTCCCCTTTAAAAAATATATTTTGTATTCACAATGAATGAAAGATAACATGTAAAGACATTGTACATTTCTCCCCTTTTAGTCCCCCTTTGACCTCCCCCTCCCCCCAGAATGCCTCCAAACACATTTAAAAAGAAAGGGAAAGTAATTGAGTTACATGTCAGAAAACAAAACAAAAGTATACAACAACGTTACTTCAAGCAAAAATGTAATAGCCTAACAATTTCAGGTGATTAAGTGATTTTATAGGCCTATATAGCAGTAATCTCAAGGTGGGGCCAAGAGTACAAATTTGGAGGAAGTGTTTGGAGCTGTTCAAAACAGGATATCATCGGGTCCCAGGAGGAATAAAATGAGTTGGTTGACCCTCGAATGGTAACTTCATTTTTTCTCATTTTAGGAACAGCTTCAGATCTTCGAGCCAAAGAGAGGCTAAGGGAGGATTGATAGATTTCCAATCCAATAAAATCCTTCTGCGGGCTAACAGGGAGGCAAAGGCAATGGCATCTAGCTGTCTATTGGTCAGAGAAGGATTGTTGTTTGGTACTCCAAAAATAGCAATTTCTGCACTAGGCTGCAACTTTATATCAAATGCTTCAGAAAGGGTTTTAAATAGTGGACAAATAATCTGCCAGACGGGGACAGGACCAGAACATGTGGGTCAAGTCCGCCAAGGAGCTTTTACACCTGTCACATGTACCATCAATATTTGGGTAGAATTTGGACAATCTGGCCTTACTGAAATGGATACGGTAAAGTACCTTAAACTGTATAAGGCTGAGCCGGGCACAAGAGGAGCTTCCATTTACCCTCAGTAAGGCATTTCACACTCAGATCGGATTTTATTCAAAGCCTCCTCTGAACAAACTCAAGCATACAACTAGGGCTGTGATGGTCATGGAACTTCAGGTGTCGGTGATTGGCGTGTCTTATGTACGTGGTCATCGACAAAACTGACAGCTGACAGGGGGGCGGGACGGACATTAGCAAAGGAAAACATTAGCGCGTTTAGGCCAGTCTTGCTCTCAAGTTTGGGGAAGCTAATTTTCTCCTTGAAAAATATCAAGCATTCCATGCATCATCACATTTGCAAACTTATTTTTGTTTAGTTTTTTGTTTTCACCTTTATTTAACCAGGTAAGCCAGTTGAGAACAAGTTCTCATTTACAACTGCGACCTGGCCAAGATAAAGCAAAGCAGTCCGATAAAAACAACACAGAGTTACATATGGGGTAAAAAAACATAAAGTCAAAAATACAACAGAAAATATATATACAGTGTGTGCAAATGTAGCAAGTTATGGAGGTAAGGCAATAAATAGGCTATAGTGCAAAATAATTACAATAGTATTAACACTGGAATGCTAGATGTGCAAGAGATTATGTGCAAATAGAGATACTGGGGTGCAAAAGAGCAAAATAAATAACAATATAGGGATGAGGTAGTTGGGTGGGCTAATTTCAGATGGGCTGTGTACAGGTGCAGTGATCGGTAAGGTGCTCTGACAACTGATGCTTAAAGTTTGTGAGGGAGATAAGAGTCTCCAGCTTCAGAGATTTTTGCAATTAGTTCCAGTCATTGGCAGCAGAGAACTGGAAGGAATGGCGGCCAAAGGAGGTGTTGGCTTTGGGAATGACCAGTGAGATATACCTGCTGGAGCGCAGACTACGGGTGGGTGCTGCTATGGTGACCAATGAGCTAAGATAAGGCGGGGATTTGCCTAGCAGTGATTTATAGATGGCCTGGAGCCAGTTGGTTTGACGACGAACATGTAGTGAGGACCAGCCAACAAGAGCGTACAGGTCACAGTGGTGGGTAGTGTATGGGGCTTTGGAGACAAAACGGATGGCACTGTGATAGACTACATCCAGTTTGCTGAGTAGAGTGTTGGAGGCTATTTTGTAAATGACATCGCCGAAGTCAAGGATCGGTAGGATAGTCCGTTTTACGAGGGCATGTTTGGCAGCATGAGTGAAGGAGGCTTTGTTGCGAAATAGGAAGCCGATTCTAGATTTAACTTTGGATTGGAGATTCTTTATGTGAGTCTGGAAGGAGAGTTTACAGTCTAACCAGACACCTAGGTATTTGTAGTTGTCCACATACTCTAGGTCAGACCCGTCGAGAGTGGTGATTCTAGTCGGGTGGGCGGGTGCCAGCCGCGTTCGATTGAAAAGCATACATTTAGTTTTACTAGTGTTTAAGAGCAGTTGGAGGCTACTGAAGGAGTGTTGTATGGCATTGAAGCTCGTTTGGAGGTTTGTTAACACAGTGTCCAATGAAGGGCCAGATGTATACAAAATGGTGTCGTCTGCGTAGAGGTGGATCTGAGAGTCACCAGCAGCAAGAGCGACATCATTGATATACACGGAGAAAAGTGTCGGCCCAAGAATTGAACCCTGTGGCACCCCCATAGAGACTGCCATAGGTCCAGACAACAGGCCCTCCGATTTGACACACTGAACTCTATCTGAGAAGTAGTTGGTGAACCAGGCGAGGCAGTCATTTGAGAAACCAAGGCTATTTAGTCTGCCAATAAGAATGCGGTGGTTGACAGAGTCGAAAGCCTTGGCCAGGTCGATGAAGACGGCTGCACAGTACTGTCTATTATCAATCGCGGTTATAATATCGTTTAGGACCTTGAGCGTGGCTGAAGTGCACCCATGACCAGCTCGGAACTTATGTAAAATAGCTGACTATTCCTAATGTGATTAGTAAATTGGATAGTCATAATTTAGGCTAATAATATAACTCAATCACAGGCTGTTCAATGCAGCGGGTGGTGGAGTAGGTTTCTTTTCACTGGAAAAATGTGGCCTTTTATTATTTTAAAATCACGCAATTCTACTACACTTTATATGACTAGAGAGATTAGCAGAATCTTTTTCAACACGACTTTCAAGTGGCACTGACCCAGTGATAAAGACAGTGAATATGCACACTCACCAGGGATATAGCCGATGCCAATGATACTGTTCCCTCAATTAAGTTGAGGATTTTGATCATTAAAAAGACATTAGTATTTTCATCTTCTTCTCTTTGAAGCAATAAGCCAATTGCTTTCCAAACTGTTTCCCTCCATTGTATTTTGAAAAATTGCGATATGCCTGGTTGAGCCTCTCTTTCACTGACATTCACAACTCAACAGTCATCTATTTGGAAGCCTATTCGCCGCACCCGCTGCCTTCCGACAGGCTACGCGATTTAAAACAATCCAGAAGAAGCTAATGATCATGCTTTCTGGTATAGTATACACACGTAACATGTAGGATTCCCAGAATATGTTCTATATTCTCATTATAATCAGTGGTTTAATTAGAGTATGATTGGCTAAATAAAACAATGGGCCTATGGTAATGCAACATTAAGTGATTCAAGGAAACTAGCCTATTTTGTTTGTTTATTTGCTCGGGCATCTGAATTACAATTATTCATGAACAATAATTTTGCATATCTTATTCTTCTAACATTGAATAGCCTAAAATGTGGTTATTACAGCTGTTGGTGCTGTCATCTTCAGGACAGGAATACCGGCTTACTTAACGGAGGAATAAACACACATGTTCATCGTTGGTGTTTCAACCAGAACGCGGGAAAATGCCCTTTCTTTATTTTCGCACATGCGCAGTTGTACATCTCTCATAGGGCATAACTGTACCAGTGTAAGAACACAATTTATAACATATTAGTCTATATGTTAACACCCCCACTTGCTCTTATACTGTACAAGTCGTATTCAACCTAACTATCAACACATTTAGCTTACAGTTATACATCTCACAAATGTCAGTTTACATTCCAAACATATAACCCAAGAATTTTTCATTTTTGAACTTCGTTACAGGTTTAGTCAAAACATCTGCAACCATGTCTGCCGTTGGACAATATTCAATACTTATTTTGCCATCACTGAGCGCAGATCGAATGAAATGATATCTGATGTCAACATGTTTACATCTCTGACGACATACTGGGTTCTTTGACAGAGCAATTGCACCTTGGTTATCTTCAAAGATTGTTACTGGTGCATATTGGCACTCACTATCCATCTGGCCCAATAACTGTACAAGGTACAAACTTTCTTGTGTAGTAGCAGCCAGTGCCATGTACTCTGCTTCACATGTAGATAAAGCTACTGTTGGCTGCTTCTTAGACCTCCATGAAATAACAGGTCCACATTTAGTTAAACTAAAACAATACCCTGTTATGCTTCATCTGTCACTTTGATCTGCTGCCCAATCAGCATCACTATATGCTACGAGGTTGTGTTTTTCCACCCCCTTTTTGTAACACAACTCCTGATTCATTGTCCCCTTCAAGTACCTCAACACATGTTTAGCTGTTATCCAGTGTTGCTCTTTTGGTTCTGATAGGTATTGTGACAGCTTGCTGACAATCCAGCTGATATCCGGTCTTGTACATGTCATAACATATATCAAGCTGCCTATCACTTCACGATACCTTTTTGAATCAATAGGTTCACCATCACCATCAAAGTTTGTTTTTTTGTTCACATGGTGTTGACCTTGTTTTACAGTCTGACATACCAAACCTTTCCAGTATCTTGGTTATGTACCTTGTTTGGCTCATCTTTATTTTCCCTTCACTTTGTGTAAAATCGATGCCTAGGAAATGTCTAAGCCTCCCAAGATCTTTCATCTTAAATTTTTCACTTAACATTTCTTTTACACTTGTGAGTGAGTCACTATCACTAGCAGCGATAATTAGATCATTGACCCAAATTATCAAAATGATCCTTTCTGTTGCAGTTTGTTTGTTGTAAACACAGTGATCAGCTGGGTTCTGTGTAAAACCATGGTGATCATGCAACATTTTGTTCCAGTTCCTTCCTGACTGTTTCAGGCCGTACAGTGACTTGTTCAGTTTGCAGACTAGTTGCTCACCTGTATCTGACCTGACTTCAAAACCCTCTGGTTGCTCCATGTACACTTCACAGTCAATAGGAGCATGTAGATATGCTGTTTTGACATCCATCTGATGTAACTCTAAGTCATACTGAGCTGCTAGCTGCATCAAACAACGTACTGATGTCATATTTGCAGTTGGAGAAAAAGTCTCCTTATAGTCTATTCCTGCCACTTGACTATATCCCTTTGCAACATATCTTGCCTTGTATGTCTCAGTCTCATCTCAATTGTTTTTGACCGCATAGACCCACCTGCCCCCCACTGCATTTTTAACCTCTGGCAGTGTGGTCAATGTGAATGTATCATTTTCCCTAAGGGAATCCATCTCCTCCTTCATAGCAGTAGCCCAAATCTCAGATTTTGGTGAAATCATTGCTTCTTTGAAGGTTTGTGGTGCATTGCACATTACTCTGTAGCAGTAGTCAACACTAGGTGGTATCTGGTCATCACACTTCACTTTACACTCATAGTCTTTTAAGTACTGGGGCTTCTTCCTCTCTCTGTCTGGATAGCGTGGACTCTGACTATCTGAAGTCTCGATTTGCACATCTTGTGTCTCTTCGGAATTTTGATCTGCCATCTTGGCTTTTGGCATGGGGGATTGAAATCTCTCCCCATGAAGATCATCACTCATTTCCAAATCTGTCTGAGTTTGGCGTTCGACTACATCTTTTGTAACGAACTTGACTAATCTGTTTTTAAGAACTTTTCCAGTGTCTGGGTAGTAGACTAGGTATACTGGACTATTTTTATCATACCTGACAAAAATACCCTTTTCACATCTTGAGTCCAACTTTTTCTTGTTCTGTCTGTATGCATAGCAAACAGATCCAAATTCTTTCATCTTTGAAAGATCAGGCTTTCTCCCAGTAAACATGTAGTGTGGAGTCTGTCCTACACGCTTATTGTAACACCTATTGCGAATTACTGCAGCAGTCATTACAGCATATGTCCACAATTTCTTTGGTAGGTTGCTCTCAAGTAGCATGCATCTTGCCATTTCAAACAGTGTTCTCCAATTTCTCTCAGCGGTCCCATTTTGATGGGGTGAGTAAGGGGCTGAAGTTTCATGTCTTATGGCATTCTTACTGAGCAGTGACGAACTCTTTGGCTGTGTACTCTGTGCCATTATCTGACCTGACACACTTTATTTTTTCCATAAGGGGCCACATCAGCAATAAACTTCTCAGTAGCTTTTACAGTATCACTTTTTGCTTTTAAGAAATACACAAAAACTGACCCTGAATAATCATCCGTAAATGCTAGAGTATATCCGAACCCATCTTTCGCCTCTGGCTCAATAGGGCCAGCCAAATCAGTGTGCACAAGCTCAAGAGCTGCTTTTGCCTTTTCATCAGGCTCTCTGTTTCTGCTCTGAACAAATTTTCCCTGTGTGCAGATTTCACAGTTGAGGGTAGATTTGTCAATCTTACCTGTGATTTTCATTCCCTCTGTCACATTTTCTAACTTTGACACATCCTCAAAATTACAGTGGCCATGAATGTTGTGCCATGTGTGAATATCACAGCACCCATGACATCCATCATCATTTTCATCACTTACAGTGTTAAGATAGTAAAGTCTATCGTACTCATCGATGTCAAAAGTGGTACCGTTCTTGTGGATGAGCTTGTTACACCCCTGTCGAAAGTTGACTGAAGCTCCGTTGGCTGTCGCTGCTTTAACAGAGAAAATGTCCCGTGGAAACGACGGCACGTACAGCGCCTTCGTCAGCGTTGTTTTCACCCGACGACCCGTGTTGTGTCAGCGTTGTTTTCACCCGACGACCCGTGTTGTCTCTCAGGTAAACCTCCGCTGCACCTCTCCTCTCCGCGACACCATTCGTTCTTGTTCCGTCAGCCAGCTCCACGGAATGTTTTTCCGGTTTGAAAGTCTCGTCAAACTCCTTAAACTTCCCGATGTCCGTGACTATATGTGACGTTGCTCCCGTATCAACCATCAGCCCTTTATGTTTCAGTCCACGAACCTGACAGTCACTTATTTTGAATGCAAATGTGTGGCCTTCAGCATCTGTTGCTTGTTTCACATTGTCTCTTCTTTTTCGTCTGCAATTTGCGTCAGTATGAGTGGAGCGCTTGCAAAAACTACACCACTGTCTCCGTTCTCTGTGCTCTCCAGTAACAGTACATTGTGGCCTTTCTGGCCACAGTTGAAGCAGGTTATCTCGGTCCCTTTATCTATTCCTCTTGGCCAGCTAACTTTAATGTTACTTGCCTTCATCACGTTGTCGTCAGTGGAAATGGCGCTAAACTTCTCGGTGCTTTCATAGCTCCTCAACTTGGTTTTGAACTTGCCATAAGTTGTCGGCTCGTCACTCTGCGTTATGTGGATGGCAAACGGCTTAAATGATTCGGGCAAACCTTTCAGAATCATTGCAATCAACAGCCCGTCACTTAAAGTCTCTTCAGCATTCCTCAGTGCTGTAATAGCCGTCTCAGCACGAATGATATAATCGTAACACTTTCGTCACTGGCTTTCTGAAGAGAAGTTAGCTCAGTGTAGAGGCTAATCACACGTGGCTTCCCTTTACCTGCATAATGTTCCCTCAATATCTTCAACGCTTTTCTCCCATCATCTGCTGCTTCTCTCATTATCAGGGAAAGACTTTTATCATCCAAAACCTGTATCAATTCGGCGTAGGCTTCTTCATTTTTCTCTCCGTCTTCTTCATCTTCACCCATGCTCAATATGGTGGCCTTTAGCCCTAGCAAACGCAAGTGTCCCAAAAACTTCGTCTCCCATAACTCGTAGTTTTTTTCATCTCCGTCGAAACATAATCTATTCCATCGGCTTCCATGTTCCCTCCTGGGCCCATAACCTGTTGGTGCTGTCATCTTCAGGACAGGAATACCGGCTTACTTAACAGAGGAATAAACACACATGTTCATCGTTGGTGTTTCAACCAGAAAGCGGGAAAATGCCCTTTCTTTATTTTCGCACATGCGCAGTTGTACATCTCTCATAGGGCATAACTGTACCAGTGTAAGAACACAATTTATAACATATTAGTCTATATGTTAACAACAGCTTAGTTATTAAAACTTAATTTCTCACAAGAATGAGGTTGTGAATTGGGAGGTTCAGCTCGGTCTGGGCCTTACTAGGTCCCCCTGTTAAATCGCCAGCTCTGCTAAAAAGTGCCCACCAGAGTTCTACATAGGCCTAGAACACGGCCTGTGCTCTAGCTTCACATTGATGGTGACAGCGAGATGGAGATTGTGGCCAAAGCAATTTAGCCAAGGCCAGTTCAGTTGCCTCACTTCAGCCACAATGTTGGCCCCGTTGTCTGTGGCGATACAGGACATTAGATTTTCGTCAAGGGCCCAGTCAAGGAATTCCGAACGCAGGGCTTCGGAGAGTTTGTCGGCTGTGTGGTATTCCGGAATGTAGGTTGTTTCCAAACAGTTGGATTTCAGTGTCCAGTCTTTCGTCAGATAGTGCACTGTTAGGTTCATGTAAGGAGTCATATTTACACTTGACCACATGTCCGTATTCAGTGCAAAAATAAACAAATCTACGTCCTTTAGCTCTGTCTGAACCTCCCCCTTCACCTTGTTGAACAAGGTAGGGACCGCTGTTTGAGACAAATACTTTCTCCCCGGTAACTCGTATAGTCTGTCAAATTTCCAGAGCATTTATTTGAAGGCGGGTTTCTCCACCGTTCGTAAAGGCACCATTCCTATGACTAAATAACGAGTTCCAGTGTCTGGCAGTGCTCGCCACTTATCGGTGTCCCGTTTGTGGTGCTGGAATTCTTAGTAGGTAGCCTATGGGTTTTGCGCATATTCTGCAAACAGGCTGGTCCAAGTCATCTGGTTCTCCATCGTCGTTAGGTGTGAAACTGAAATGTGCCCAAACAGGTTGTTATGGGGTTTTTTTTGCAATGAGAGCCATCTTTTTCACCTCACTCCTCTGATCTACTGTAACAATGAAAAAGATCAGAGGTGAAGGTCAGAGGTCAGAGGCTACCCACCCACCCCCAGCCTGTAGGCTATAGATCTAGAGGTACTATAGTTACCCCCGGTCCCCACTTTTCACCTCACCCCCCCTCTTCAATTAACCTGAATTGACCTTCAAAGATTCTCTCCTATTCGCGCATAGAGCAGATTTGGTGATTGCGGTGCATCAAAAGATAGTCCATCTATTAAACTGTCTATATCTCCTCCAACTAAGTCAGCAAAACAATACCATATAATCAAGAGTTAACACTCCCGCTATGGATAAAGTATATCTACATTAAAATAAAAGGTGATAAAACATTTTATGGAGAGAAAATCATACTTGGTTTTGACGGTTATTTTATTTTCATGGCGTTCTTCATCCAAAACCGTCAATGTCACGGTTATCCAATTACCGTCACAGCCCTACATTCAACCAATATAAGTAATCGGATGCACAGTAAGCTCAACGTGGGGATAGGACAGGTATAAAGTGTAGACTACAGTGTGTAATCATGTCCATGCTAATTGCTAACCTCCTGGTGTCCACTGAAGGCTGCATGGTGCAGCGCCGTGCGCCCGGCCCGGTCTGACACGTTCACGTTGCTGAGGAGAGGGACCAGGGCCTCGGCACAGCGGACTGCCTTATTGGCCGCAGCGATGTGGAGCGGCGTTTGCCAGTTCTTGTCCCTGGCGTTCACGTCAGTAGAGTGTTTCAATAACACCTGGACAGCCTCCTACAGGAACACAGTTCAAATCATGTTCAACTTTGTTTAAAGTGCATTTAAAAATCACAACACACTTAACAGTCAAACACATATGCACAGGAGTGTGTGTGAGGGCTGACAGTATCAGTACACGTACCTCACTGCAGGAAGCCAAGGCCCGGTGCAGAGGAGTGAGCCACTTGTTGTCTTTGGCATTTACTCTGGCTCCTGGGACACAGACAGAAAAACAGGTGACAGACCGACAGGGGGACAGACCGACAGGGGACACATTCAGTGCCTAACAACACACTATACAATACAAGTAAAATGATATACAACATAATTCTGACAAAATAAATGACATACCTGTACACGAAGAGACAACACACAATAGCTTAGCCCTTGGTGCAGCCACAGCTCTCGGGCACCTGCGTGAGCACATAGAAAATCACTGTCTAATCAGAGACTTCAACACATTAGTTCCCACAATGAGTTCATCAACCTGCCCATCAACAATAAGCACTGGGACTACATAACAGAAGCCATAAAGTTGAATTTTTAAGTCACATGCCCACTGGGCTAGTTTGTTCCCACCACAACCCACCAGGATGATGTCTGAAGGAGCTAGAAAGTTCCCCTCTACCACTCCTGCCTCCCTCAACCGAGGTACAATATCTGCGCGCAGAGTAGTAGCCATGGACCCACTATCTAACATCCCCTTCAGCTCAACTTTATCCTGTACTAGCACAGTGGTGTAAAACAAACTGTCATTCTGAGTAATTCTCATTGTGTTCTGAAAAATGACTGTGTTGTTCTTGGGTACTGACTCACAAAAGTAAGAATAAACAGATTGGATATCATCATCAGTGGAGGAAAAATAAGAATGCCCCACATTGCCCTCCTCAGAACGGAGGCTTTCTAGTTTTCCTGAGACCTGCCAGTCTGTCCACATCCAGGGTTCTGTCGCTGCCCAGCCTCACTACAGTCAAAGCTCATGTGGCCCGGAGAAAAGCACTTGACGCACAGCTGGTGCATCTGACAGTGAGCTTTGGTCCAGTGATTAGTGCTTCCACAGTCAGAGCACTCATGCTGACGTTTGTGGAACTGTTTACGGGGCCCTCTACATTTAACATGTTTAAGTCATTTAGCAGACGCTCTTATCCAGAGCGACTTACAGTTAGTGCATACGTTACTTTTTTTTTTTTCATACCCCCCGTGGGAATCGAACCTACAACCCTGGCGTTTATTGGGGATTTATTATTCTCCTAAATTGATGGGATGACTAACTTAGAAAGAATGCATTCTTGACTGGGCTAATGTAGGTTGTGACACCTGGCAGGCTGTGATTGATGTGAAGAGCTGTTTTAGGGGGTAAAATGAGATAAGGATTGTTTCTCCAAATGCTAGACTATACTGGTTCTTTGTGATCTGTGAACCTTCCTTGGACGTAGGAATGAGGTCTAAGGGAGCTGGCTCTTCTCACTATGACAGGTTGTTATGATAAACTTGTGCCTGGCTGAAGTGTGCAACAAATGGCGCCGAGGAGATGGGACCAACACCTGAACCAACGGATTGGCTGAGTAAAGTTAAAACCACACTCATTCCTTTACTCTAATTGGCCAGCAGAGAAGTGGGAAACTTTCTCTGTCAGAGTATTTGAGTATTGGATCTGAAACAATGTTTTAGTTCTCTGAAGTGCCCTGCGAGGTATTTCAAAGAGCCCGTATATACGAAACATCATATTTACCATTGAAGTTTTTTGCATTAATTAAAATAACTAGTATATCTTAGAAGTCGTGTTGACCTCTTTTGTTCCTAATACCAGATTTGAATTGACGCGACTTTGACAATTGGTGACCCCGACGTGATCTGGTAGAAGGGACTTCGCTGGATACTGTCCGGCCCATTTGGTCACCTCTTTCATCGAACCGTGTGTTTCACAAACTGCCCGGGCTTCTAAAAAGGTAAGCAGATACCTATTGTTAAATAACTAAAGATCTGCACATTGGCTTTATCCAAATTAATTTTGTGAAACACCTGTCTGATGTAAGTGAACTCAATTATGAAACTATTATGAGTAGATAAGCACAATATTGTGACATGCAAGCCTTTAGTAAATGTGATGTTTAAACCATGGTACCAGAGAGTATTGGTTCTACCGGCAAGGTCCGTGAGATACGGCTAGGTTCAGGAGACAATACTGACATCTACCGGCAAGGTCCGTAATTGCGACAATACGGCTAAGGTTCGGAAGATATAGGGAATAATTGGTTTAAATAATTGCTATCGGCAAGGTTCGTAACTACGACAGTACGACTAAGGTTTGAAGAATTATACCGGCAAGGTCCGTAACTGAGATACGGCTAGGTTCGGGAAATTTTTGATAATACTGGTGACTGGCAAGGTCCGTAACTAAGGGTTGCGGCTAGGTTCAGCACAGTGTTTTGAATAAAATAGACGCGGCTGTGTGCCCAAATAGATTGTGTGTGGAATATAAGTGTGTCATTTATGACTGTGTGACATATTTGACTGTATGATAGGATTATGACTGTGTATTGTGAGTGAGTGCGATAACTGTGTACTATTTTTGCTGTGTGATAACTGTATACTACGTTTAACTGTGTACCATTTTTGACTGTGAATACAAAGAATATTTTAAAACAGTAAATGATGAGAATTACAATTAGGAAATAAAGTTTAAAGTGTGCAAACGTTAACAAAAGACACCCATAGGAGGTACTATAAAAGTTAGACAGTGCGAGTGTTGTCGTATGCATGAAAGTGTGAATGATAAACCTGTATACCTTGATAGAAAACAAATTGGGAATCAAAAGACGTTTGTGGCTGTCCAAACGGTATAATTTGGGAATAAATGTTGGATTTGTGTTTACTCAAACCATATAACCCGTCAGTAACAATCGAAAACATGAAATGAAAAGTGATGAATGAGTGTGACTGAACTAAAACGTTTGAACTGATATATTTGAAATATAACATTTGATGTTTGACATAGCGTAATACTGCTTTTAAATAAGTAAATTGAAGTGATATGGTGTGGCGTTTAATTTGATGTATCAACCATTGGTTAAATAATTGAAAAACTTGGGTTTATTCGTTCAATTTACCAATTGATGTGTGGCGTTTAATTTGATGTATCACCACATTGGTTAAATTATTGAAAAACTTGGGTTTATTCGTTCAATTTACCAATTGATGTGTGGCGTTTAATTTGATGTATCGCCACATTGGTTAAATAATTGAAACAATTGGGTTTATTCCTTCAATTTACCAATTGATGTGTGGCGTTTAATTTGATGTATCGCCACATTGGTTAAATAATTGAAACAATTGGGTTTATTCCTTCAATTTACCATTTGATGTGTGGCGTTTAATTTGATGTATCGCCACATTGGTTAAATAATTGAAACAATTGGGTTTATTCCTTCAATTTACCATTTGATGTGTGGCACTGTAAGAATACTGCTTTCAAACAATTAAGGTTGAAATAACCTGGCGCCGAGTTTAACTAATTAGGTGGGAATAATAGATAGATGTACTTTAAATAACTAAATAGCGGACGAATATTACAAATTAAAACGAAAAAAACATGACTACCAGCGGAGAAGCGGAAAGAATATTGAAGGCTCTAAAATCCACACTTGAAACAAACGGAGGAAAAGATGGAAAAGAATGGAGCAGGCGAGGAGAAAAACTTTATAGAGAATGGATAGACGATGGTTGTATACTGTCCCCCGATGGAGTGCCTGTAGAAGGCGAACCAGGGAGAATACTGGAGACGTTGAAACGGAAAACCCAGAAAGCAGAAGGCGAATGGAAAAGTGAAGGAGAGCCCCGCAGTGGCAAAATTAAAGACGCAATGGAGAAAGCAAAGCTAAAGGAGAGGATTGGCCTAGCAATGCTTGGAAAATTGAAGAAACTGTGTGCGGAGAAAACAGGACAAAAGGAAAGGACCCGTTTATACCCACCCTTACCAACAGCGCCACCACCATATGAAGACCACCCAAAAACAATGGCTCCGGTTCTGGATATAGCGGGAAAAGTCCACTATCAACAAAGGACAGATGAGGGGGAAGAAGGAGTGTGGGTCAGAAAGAGCGATATGACTGACAGAAGGGGAGAAGTGGATGTACTTCTAAAAGCTGCAAGAGCGCTAGAAAAAGGAGTGTTTGAACTGAGTAGAATTGAGGGAGAGACAGGGAACAGATGCGGAACAGAAGGAGGAGGGAGTATTTACGGTGACGGTGAGAGTGAGAAGGAAGAGAGAATGAGCCTAACTGGAGGAAACGTAAGAGGTGGTCTAGCCCAGGGGGAGTGGCAACGAAACAAGGATGCTGAAGAAGGGGAAAGGAGGGAGAGACTTGAGAGACAGAGAGATGAAGAACGACTGGAAGAGTTGAAGATGATAAAAGAGGAAGTACGACACCAGGAAGCACAATTGCAAAAGTAAAAAATGGAGCTCAAAGCGAACAAGAACGGAAGTGAAAGTGAACGCTCACCAGTAAGGGGACACTGTATTGACCTCAGAGATGGGGAAGAGAGTGAGGAGGAAAGAGGGAAACAACAAAAACTAATATGTGGAGCTTTTGATGGAGACATATGGGACAACAATGATGGACCTGCATACCATACCCGAGCCAGGGCCCAGTCCAGAGAAGGACACAAAGGGGGGCAGTACCCGTTGAGGGAGACCCCAGGGGGGGTCTCAGTTTACAAGCCATGGTCTCACAGAGACATACAGACACTGGTGGACAGTCTCCCCCAACCTGATGAATCTGGACACAGATGGGTGAAGTCTTTTGAGAGTCTCACAGCAGCGGATGAACTCACCATAGGTGATATGGTTACTGTAATGAACAGGTGTATGGGAGACCAGGAATGCAGAGAGATAATGACCTCTGGGGGACTGAGAGGGCAAGTGTGGTCGGCTACAAGATTTGACCCCCACCGCAGTGACGTATGGAATGTCATAAGGAGGAAGTATCCTACCCAGGCCAGACCCGAACTGATGAGAACTCTGATATTGAATGACGATGAAACCATACCAGCATACATGAAGAGGGCTAAGTGCCTCTGGAGGCAAGCATGGAATGAAGAACCAGGAAAAGACACCATGAAGCACCTCTTCCTGACAAACTGCTTGGGGGGACTCCCGGATCAGGCTCGAGCTGAATGTGAAAAAGTTGTGGCAATCACCGCAAAATCAATTCCGGAATTTACCGAGATAGCACAACACCATGTGGAACGATGGAGAGAGGGTAAGCGAAAGGAAGAGGATGAACTCAAACAACTTCAGAAAAAGGTTCTGAAGAAGCAACTGACAGAGGACAAGCCGGGAAAACAAATGGTGGTAACCAGTACCCCAACATCTAATCCTACCACTCCTGCACCCGGAAATGATACTACTGCTGCAGTTACTGCTGTAATACAGGCAATGACGGAAATGATGGCACCTTCTGGTCCTCCTGGATATGGTGCACCCGCATACCAGCAATCCTATATACCACCACGACAACAGGGATACACCCCTAGATACGCTGACCAAGGGTGTTTTAACTGTGGGATGCATGGCCACCTGGCAAGACACTGTTATCTCCCAAGACAGGGACAACAAAGAGGGAGGGGTTACATGGGACAGTCCAGAAGACAAGCACCGAGATACCAACAAGGATGGGGAAACTGGCAAGGAGGAGGAATGCCAGTCCAGCAGCACCAACCACCACAACAGCAGAACCGAAAACAAGACCCAGCAGTGCCTAACGCTGCCTTCCTGCCCAGCATGTCATGGCTGGGTGATGAACACAATTACCAATGAAGCTGCCCAGAAACCCATAAGGATCCCCCCACCAACATTTACACTTTCCCACCAGGTTCAGAGCCGATAGTGACATGTTCAATTGGAGGAAGACAACATAATATGCTGATTGATACAGGATGTACATGGTCTTCTGTACAAGCAACATATCAACTCACTACCAAAACACAAGCTTTCTCTGGGGTTTCTGGGGCTATAATGAGAAAGCCATACACAGTTCCATTGGAGGTTGTATGGGATGACCAACAGGTTACCCATCAGTTTCTATACAACCCGGAATGCTCAATGGGGCTCATGGGGAGGGACCTGCTTTCCAAACTGGGATGTAGTATCTATTGTAACCAGGAGGGTTTACATGCATCCATCACGCCCATAGATGATCTCATGCCAGTAATCACGAAAAAACTCTCCGACCCCCCTCACATGCTATATGTGGGAACACACCTAAACGAGGAAGATGAGGAGGAAGCATATGTTTACTGGCTGAAGCTCATGGATACTGACCCTGATGCTCCCCGAGTATGCAGAGAGTTCCAACTATGGAAGGCCTGGATACAGACCTTAAATGCATACTATCCACCTGAGGACCCTCCGCACATGACAATGAACTATACCAGGGACTTGGATGAAGCCTGGGAGGAGGAAATGGACGATAGGCGCCCGATTGTGACCAGCAATTATATGTACATACTCAAAGAAGGAGTGGCTACCAGCTGCATGGTCATGGATGGAGACGTGGTACTCACAGACAAATGGTTTGCTCTTCCTAATGATTCTATGCCGCATGTTACCCTTCTCGTGGGATTTGGATATGAGGCAAGATCTCTGGGACCAGCGGTAAAGGCAGCAAGTTGCCTACGGTGGAACAAAACCTCTTGTTACAAAGTGGAAAGCGCATTCCTTGAGGGAAATCAAGTATGGAGAATTAAACTCAATGTGGATGATGTGTCAAAACCAGAGGTTGTGAGGAGATCACGTTACCATGGCAGGGAGATGACTGATCATCCGGATACTCCTAACATTTTCAATCAACTACCAGAGGAACTGTGGACAACAAGTGCTGAAGATGTGGGGCTGGTTGATGTAGAACCAGTGGTTGTCTCCATTCGAGAAGGAAGTGAACTCACTATCCCAGTTCACAAATCTCAATACCCTCTCAGTGAAGAGAAGACGAGGGGTATTGAGCCTACGATATCAGGACTCCAAAAAGGACAGGTTATATATCCAACCTGTTCTGTGTGGAATACACCCATCCTTCCAGTAAAGAAAGGTGACACTGGGAAATGGAGGATGGTGCAGGACTTCAGACCAATCAACGAAGTAACTGTACCAGATGTTCGACCTGTACCAGACCCATATCTGGCCTTACAGAACATTTCACCCACCCAAGATTGGTTTACAGTAGTGGATCTCGCCAATGCATTTTTCTGCATCCCATTACATCCAGAGTCCCAACCACTTTTTGCATTTACCTATAGAGGGCAGCAATTTACGTATTCCCGACTTCCACAAGGCTACCGTGATTCCCCGGGAATCTTCAACGCTATCCTGAAGAGCCACTTGGAAGAACTAACATTACCTGAGGGGGTGACACTACTCCAATACGTTGATGATCTTCTGTTGGCAGCACCCACTGCTGAGTCTTGTTTGCAGGCCACCAAGTCCCTTCTCCTGTTGGTGGCCAAAAAGGGATATAAGGTAAAGAAAGAGAAAGTGCAGTGCTGTCGGAGAAGTGTCCAGTTCCTGGGAAGAGTGCTGTCAGGGAAGGGACAAGCTGTGTCTGTGGCTCAGAGGACCTCCATCTTGGAACATCCCAAACCTACTACTGTACAACACCTTTTGTCATTTCTTGGCCTTACTGGATATAGCAGAACGCATGTGCCAGAATACTGTCTTAAAGTGGAACCACTGCGGGCAATCTTGAGAGAAGCAGGAAACAGAAACCTCACAGCAGTCCTTAAGTGGACTCCGGAAGCAGAGGCAGCTTTAATCCAACTCAAACAGATGCTGGCACAGGCTGAAGCACTGTCCTTACCCGATTACACCACGCCATTCTGTTTGGATGTTTCTGAGCAGGATGGTTATGTACATTCCATCCTGTATCAGAAACAAAAGGGGGAAAGAAGAGTGTTACACTACTATAGCGCGAAACTGGACAACATTGAAACAGGACAGACTGACTGTGCCAGACACATGGCTGCCATTGCAAAAGCTATAGGTAAAACAGCCCACATTGTGATGAGACATCCACTTGAAATCAATACAGATCATGGGGTGACCGCTTTTATAGGCTCCAAACTTTTCACAATGTCCAGTAAAAGAAAATCCAGCATAACAAAGGCCATCACGGCAAAGCACATTACATATGTGACAACAGCAACCAATATGACCGATGGTATGGGTTTTGGAGAACCACATGTCTGTGAGGATAGAGCAGCCAAACAGATTAAAGTCCGAATGGACCTGCAAAACTCACCCTTGGAGGGGAACAAAATCACCCTGTTCACTGATGGATGCTGCTACAGGTCAAATGACCCAAAGGAAGGAAACACTGCTGCCTATGCAGTGGTGAAACAAGACACAGAAGGAGGACATGAAGTAATGGAAGCAGAGAAACTTGGTCCCAATGAAGCTTCAGCACAGTTAGCTGAACTTAGGCCGTTGAGGAGAGCTCTACAACTAAGTGAAGGAAAGAATGTGGACATCTACACAGACTCTGCCCATGCACATGGGATTGCACACATTGATGGACCACAATGGATGAGAAGAGGCTAGGCTAGATATTGCAAAAATCAGATATACAGACTACATGCAGGCACAAATTTCTCTTGTTGAAAGATTGTCTAAACAGGTGGTGGAAGTGCGCACTCCTGCTGTTGAAACCACGGACGAGAACAGAGACATCCTGGTGGGAGATTGGGTGAGAGTGAAGGTGCATTCCAGGAAGTGGACGGAGCCAAGGTGGGAAGGGCCTTTTCAGGTGAAAGAGGTATCAAGTCACTCGCTGAGGGTAAACACGAGTAAGAAGGACGTGTGGTACCACAGAACACATTGTGCCAAAGATATAGTTCCAGGAAGAACTCTAGATCAAGTACAACAGGACTTGGCTGCAGACGGGGAGGATGGTATGGTTACTAGCGGGGCTGGCCCTATGGGGAACAGTGACATCCAGTCAGTATCATAATATAGTCATTACCTTACAGGAAGGGGAATCTCAAGTGATGTCCCTAGAACCATGTAAGATCTGGTCATGGAGGAATAGGGCTAGTGGAATTGGGGACACTGGTTGCAATTGGAACCAGAAGGAAAACTGTAACAAAATGTATCCCCATGTGTTAAAGAGAGGTACTTATCTGTGTGGGGGAAAGTGGTGTCCATATTGGGATTTTATGATTACAAATGTTGGCACCTTCTGGGAATGGCGTAGAGGCTATCCATATGTAATAGGAGATGCTTCTAAAGCAGCTAGGTTTTCAATGATAAGGGGTGTGCAGGGGTCAAAAGGGGGTGCATGTAAAGGTGATGAAATCCTACTAACGCAGGTGTGTACACCTTAGCAGCAGTACGATCCGGACCAGACACCATGGGTGTGTTCACCATCGTGGTCACACCCAAACCTGCAGCTGGGGAGAGACAGACCCAGTTGAACCACATCACCACTCCAGGACCAGCTCAGCTTCAATCCACTAAGGTACCAAACCCCGTTCGGGTGATTAATGTTAGGGATATAACGGACAGCGACCAATTGGGGACAGAAACTGGCTATGAAGGGAAAGAAAATATGTGGTTGGCATACAAGAGGTATACGGCTAGGACACTGGTCAGGCAGAATTGTGTTATCTGTGGGCATGCAAGACCTGGGTTGGCAACCCACCCATTCGCTTTAGGAGAAGGGGAAGGATGGCAGTGCATATTGGAAGAGTTCTAACATTCACTGCCAAACACCACCCTGTGCAAAGCCCTAAGTTTGATTTTCCCTGAGGTTCCCCCACAAAAGGCACCTGAAGGAGTTCAGGCTTATGGAGGTAATTACAGTTGCATTACTGGAACAGGTAAGGGTGTTAACTATGGTAGGCTACCACCAGGGGACTGTGCTGTGAATGTAACTATGAACAGCACTTGGCCAGTAGAGGGTAAAACCCAGACAAAAGGGGTGGCTGATGTGTGGTGGATCTGTGGACCAAATAGAAAACTAACCCCGATTCTAAAGGGGGACTGGCAGGGCACGTGTGCATTAGCCAGTTTGATTATACCTCTGACCATTATTCATGTTTCCTCAGACCAACTTTTGGGCATCGCCCAGCTAGCCCCAGACAGAGAGAGAATGAGGCGGGGGAAACGTAGTGCCCCATGGTCAGCAGGAGAGGAGATCCACTCTAACCTGTTGGGGGTGCCTGTGGGAGTACCATTACAGTTCCAGGCACTCAACAGGAATAATGGGTTGTGGCATTTGTTGCCAATCATAGGACCTGCCATAGATGCTGCTAAACAGCGATCTTGGATAAATTACATCTATTATAACCAACAGCGATTTGTTAACTATACACGCACTGCCCTGACTGGAATGTCGGAACAACTAGAGGCCACCTCTAGGGTGGCTAGGCAAAATAGACTAGCACTTGACATGTTGCTTGCTAACCAAGGGGGTGTGTGTAAGATGTTTGGGGAACAATGCTGTACGTTTATTCCTAACAATACTAGCCCGGACGGGAGCATCACAAAGGCCCTAGTTGGCCTGGAAGGTTGTCAGCAGAAATGAAGAGCATGGCTGGAGTGGGGAGTGGTGGGCTGTTCTCCTGGTTAAGTGACTGGTTCGGTAAGTATTCTTCTATGGTGGTTACTGGGTTTCTGACCCTAGTAATTGTGTTTTTATTGTTGATGTGTTGTGCTGCTTGTATCATTCCCTGTCTCAGGAAGTCAGTGGTAGGAGTGGTGCGGGTGTCAGGAGTGATGCCGTTGTTGCCAGCCCAGGAAGTTGCGGGTGACTCTGCCACTGACTCTGAGACCAAGTTGGATGATCCATGGTTTGCCTAGTAAAATATATACACGCATTTAATTTCAGTTTTTGCTCATTTATTACCTTGTGTTTTTACTAACCACTGTGATTGTTTATTCCTCCTGAGGTGAAGGTAAAGGATTCCTGGGTGGCTGGTAGCCAACTCAGTACATGTTAGGTGTAGGGGAGAAATAGAGGGTTAGAAATATTATTTTTTGTTTATTAATTTTTTGATGTGATTTAATTTCCATATCCTGTTATACTCAGGGTTGTTTATATTCTGTTCAAACTGTTATTTGGAGTGACACCATAAATGGTGTCAACAGAGGGAATCTTACATTTTCCCTTTCACATTTTTGGAATCACACCCTAGAGGGTGTCAAAAGGGAGTCAAAATGTCCTTCTTTGTTTGTGTTTTATGTGTTAATAGTTTTATGTTTTGTGTTCTATTAATCCTGTGTTATATGGTTTGAAGTTCTTTGATGACTGGTAACAATTTGCAAGTTGGGTGTAGATGAACTGAGGGTTTAAATTTTTTAGTATCATTATGGCCTATTAATAAAAGTGTGATTTTTTGTTTGTATTGTATTATAATGAATGACAATCTGTGTTTTCTTATTTTTTGAATCACACCTTATTAGGTGTGAAAAGGGGGATTATTGGGGATTTATTATTCTCCTAAATTGATGGGATGACTAATTTAGAAAGAATGCATTCTTGACTGGGCTAATGTAGGTTGTGACACCTGGCAGGCTGTGATTGATGTGAAGAGCTGTTTTAGGGGGTAAAATGAGATAAGGATTGTGTCTCCAAATGCTAGACTATGATGGTTCTTTGTGATCTGTGAACCTTCCTTGGACGTAGGAATGATGTCTAAGGGAGCTGGCTCTTCTCACTATGACAGGTTGTTATGATAAACTTGTGCCTGGCTGAAGTGTGCAACAAATGGCGCCGAGGAGATGGGACCAACACCTGAACCAACGGATTGGCTGAGTAAAGTTTAAACCACATTCAGTCCTTTACTCTAATTGGCCAGCAGAGAAGTGGGAAACTTTCTCTGTCAGAGTATTTGAGTATTGGATCTGAAACAATGTTTTAGTTATCTTAAGTGCCCTGCGAGGTATTTCAAAGAGCCCGTATATACGAAACATCATATTTACCATTGAAGGTTTTTGCATTAATTAAAATAACTAGTATATCTTAGAAGTCGTGTTGACCTCTTTTGTTCCTAATACCAGATTTGAATTGACGTGACTTTGACACGTTGCAAACACCATGCTCTACGAACTGAGCCGGCCATTCCCTCCACTACCCTAGGCGACGCTGGTCCAATTGTGCGCCGCCCCATGGGTCTCCCGGTCGCAGCCGGCTACGACAGAGCCTGGATTCAAACCAGGATCTCTAGTGGCACAGCTAGCACTGCGATGCAGTGCCTTAGACCACTGCGCCACTCACAGACTGAGTATTGCTGAGTATTGCTGACCAGAGCCTTCTCTAACAAAGTCAAAACTTTCTTTAATGTCCCACCCTCAGATACAGATGGTGCCTGGTCTGGTTCACGGCCACATTGAGAAAAAGATGACACATTAGGTCTTTTCACAGGACCCACTCCCTCCTGAGGGCAGTCAAAAACAGCAGCAACCTGCTGTGAAAGTTGTGTTCTACATGCTTTACGTTCCCTTAACAGTTCATCCAACCGATCCTGTACCTCACTGGCTGTCCAGTCACGAATGGGTTTGCTCTTGAACACTTGGGCCAACTCTTTATCAGGACAGTTGCGTACAAACATGACTGCCAACTCTGAGCACTGATTGGGTAAGGTCCTGCCCTCACTCACAAGGTACTGTTCGGCTGCCTCTGCAGCTTTGTTAAGCCTAATCCAGAAATCTATTGGACCCTCATTAGCATATGGTTTGATTGAATAGAAATCAGCTAATGGCATACCTGAGCAGACAGTATCGCCAAAGTGTTGCTTGAAAACACTGAACACCGCCTTAACATCTGTGACAACAAGGTTGTTACGCTTCCAGACTTTGGTCACATCCCGTGCCCTCCCCATGAGCCTAGACATCACCTCCCCAACATTCCCAGACCCAGTGTAACCCCTCTTCTCTAGGTAGACTTCCATTAACTCCTCCCACTCCAGGACAGAGTACTTATCTGAGCCATCACCCCTAAAAAGAGGTGGAGCACTAACATCTGACTTCACAACCAGATTCAGCTTGGACGCATCAATAAAGGTTGACCCACACTGCTCAGGCAGGGGAAACTGCTGGGGTTGGTGAGGGGGACGGGCAGGAGAAAGACTTGAAACCCCAGGCTGCAGTAAACTCGCTCTGATAGATTCTCCTATCTCTGAACCAATCTGCTTAATAAGGTCACTAAGCTGACTCGGAGGCGTCCCATTATCACCGAGTACTGTGGATGATGGTACATCAAAAGACAGAGGTGGGATACCCTGGTCAGGTGGAACAAACAGCCTACCCCTCCCAGTGCTTGCAAACTCAGGACTAGCAAACGCTCTACTCCCAGGAGCTGACTGTACAATTGGTGTAAATGGAAGGACACCCCTCCCTCTACCCACACTAAAATCCCCACCATAACACGTCTTATGGATTTGAGAATCTTCCATGGCTCAACAGAGCACTAAAATACAATGTAATTTAGCGCATTCAAATACCAAAAAAAATAAATGCAATAAACAAATTAATCCAAAACATACAAATAAGCACGAATACCTGTATCTAATGAATATGCTACATTCACTTTCACTGTTTACAGTATATATTCACTTACAGTAAGCCATCAACAAATTCACATGCGCAGGTCGTGCACCTCATCCACATGCACAGCTCCGGCGGTCGGCTTGAGCTGACCAGTCGGCAGGTCACGTAATTAGGACACTGCCACAACTGGAATTCTGATGGTTGGATAATTTTTATTCGACCTGCACACGAAGAGACAACACACAATATGTTAGCTCTTGGTGCAGCCACAGCTCTCGGGCACCTTGCTAGTTGAAGGTCAGGCAAAAGAGAACAGGTGCTGCATGCACACATTCAGTGCCTAACAACACACTATACAATACAAGTAAAATGATATACAACATAATTCTGACAAAATAAATGACATACCTGTACACGAAGAGACAACACACAATAGTTTAGCCCTTGGTGCAGCCACAGCTCTCGGGCACCTGCGTGAGCACATAGAAACTCACTCAAACACTGACCCAAATACTCCCGAGTTACAATAGGTACCCTAATTAGCGAGCTCGGTGAAAGTTGTTAACATACATCTTTATATTGTCCACATTGTAACAAAACCTGTAGTTGCGTAACAGCACTTTGTGTAACTTTACCACAGTTTTATATCGACAAATTACGGCGCCAAGGACAACATACCTTGCTAGTTGAAGGTCAGGCAAAAGAGAACAATAAGAGGGTACATAAATACAGATAACCCGCGATGGACCAAACCAAAATATACACAACTTTTACAATTAGGTGTATTTACAATTTAGATACATAAAAATGTTTGTACACCAAAAAATAACATTAGCTATGCAGCTGTAATTAAATAAAGAAACCACATTGAATTATTATTATTATTAATTTATTAACATCCCCTCTTGACCTGGACTACTTGAACTGTCCTTGTGTGCAATTTGGAGCATAATCTAGGGGAACAACATCACACTACTACACATATAATTCAAGTCATACCTTTATTGTCATTCATGCTCTTATTTTTAACCGAGTAGTTTTGCAAAAGTGTAACCTGCGTCAATTCTAGGAAATATTGGAATAACGTGCTTAAGAGGAGCCCTGACACGCACAGGATAACACAACTACCACATTTTCAATTGACAATCATTGATTTAAATGGATGTGGTCAATAGATTTGTATAGGCATATATACTAATTTAATTTAACTTGTAAGCCAAGGTTGGATTAGTAGGTCTATGCAACATGCACCTGGATAACCACGTCATGAATCGGAACGGGCTCCAACGTCCTCATATACACATTATGACAAAATAAAGATCTTAATATTTCACGAAATAAAGACATAGAAGAAAACAGGTTCTAGAAACTCAATTTCTCCATGGCAATAGAATGTAAACATGTAAATTGCGCCAAACATATCCAAATATCGCCTACAACTCAATTCTCAGCGCAGCATATTGGACGACTCCACAGGCATTGATCATTCGCGACTTTAAGTCATTCCTGTTATCTCTAGAGCATCCCGTATATTTATAGCGCTGCATTTCGTCCCCCTCTGACCATGGATAGGGTTGGGAGCATTCCTGAGTTCACTTATGGTCCCACTAAGGTAATCTTAGGAGATATTCCTTTTGGCATACTGTAAATGCCTGTGCATAATGTACCTAATAAAGCATAATTGTTTTAATTATCTTCAAAGGAATTCTGTAGAAGCAGCCTTTATTTTCAGACTCTGCAGGCCTGCTGGGAGGAAGCATATTACAATAAACAGGTAAGATTCATCCCACAAAAAAAGTAACCACAGAAAAAAATAGATAGATTTAATCCCAAAACAAGAGTTTTATTTCAAGACAGTTTAGAGAAGATGGTCATAAGAGTTTTTAATATCACTTGCAAATTGTGAGACATGAGCAGTTGTGAAATGTTGCGAGAGGCCCTTCTGAAAGCACATTATATGGTCTTTAGTGGCACGGTCTCACACCTTACCTCATCTTGCAGAAGAAGTTCATGGTCCACTATCTGCTGCTCCAGAGTCGAGGCCAGGTCTCGCCCCATGTCACCATGGAGCACATGAGCGACTGGCTGGTGTCTCAGGGCAAAAAATCCCTTAGGGAGAGGTGAGTACCACGTCAGCTCTCACCTTCACTGCCATTCTCTGTCACCAGCAGCACTCCAGGAGGTGTGGGTAAAATAAACAACAGATAAATAGGAAGCCAGGAAAGTTGAAATGCTTTGTGTTTTATTTGAAGGGTGTGGAAGGAAACCCTGGAGGAGGGGAACGAACTCGCTCGGCTGGTAAGAGAATGAGAGTTAGAGACTTAGACTATCAGTCAGTGAGCTCCTTTCTAGCCTTTCAACAACTAGTCAGTACAGCAGAATATATCTGTTGTGAAATTACACTAATGGGACTTCCTGTTTCCTACGGCAGACCTGGGAAGTAAACACCTGCCTAAAAATGATTGACATGGAGCACAAGGCTGTCTGCAAGCTCCGCCGCTCTATGCACACCACCTCTCCAGCTGGTGCTGACATGTGAGTTCCATGTACTGCCCTGCATACAGCTTGCTCCATTCATCTACACATCTGGAGCTATGCAGAAAATAACTAGGGCAGTGTTCTCTGTGTGAACATTGCACATCGTTTAGCTTTCTCTGCTGCTTTTTGTTGATTTCAGCGACCCCAAGGTCCACATCATCGTGGAGAGAGCTGTGAGGAGCATTCTGGACAAGCTGTCCAATAAGCCCTGTAGCAACCTGCTCAGCCCATCCCAGGTGGTGGTGGAGCTGGTGCCCAGGATCCTCCTGGCCCTGTGGCTTCAGCCAGAGGAAGGCCATTCAGATCACCCCATCCTCCTAAGTGGGATGGCTGTGAGTATGGTGGTGGCCGTAGGGGAGAAGCTCTCCAACACGTTGAAGGCCTCTTCTCCTCACACCCCTTTCTCCCGGGCTGCTGCTTTTGACTCTGTGAGGTCGATCCTCGGGAGAATCAGCCAGTCCTTCTCCCTGGATGACCTCAAGACCCCTTTTTTTATGAGCTCTGTCTGTGCCTTTGTGGCGGACGAGGTGAAAAGCTACTTCCAGCCTACTGCAGACACCCTGCGAGTTCCCCCTGTCCTAGTGGTGGCCTTCTCCGCCACACTACCAGCTGATATCCAAGCAGGTGAGTAGCACTCATAGAAAGCACTCTGACAGATGCCTTTTGTCATGACATCCTGGTGCCTTGTAGTAGTAGAGCCAATCAGGATTTTAATTGTCACCCCTAACACAGATGCAGACCAGGCTTCTTCCCATCTGGAGGTTGTGGAAATCCCCCATAACAGAGAGGCAGACCCAGCTTCTTCCCACCCGGAGGTTGTGGACATCACCCCTAACACAGAGAAAGACCCGGCTTCTGCCCACCTGGAGGTTGAGGGATTCACACCTAACACAGAGTTTGACCCAGCTTCTCCCCACCTAGATGTTGTTGACATCACCTGTAGCAGAGAGGAAGACCCGGCTTCTTCCCACATAGTGGTTTTGGACATCACCCCTAACACAGAGGCACACCTGGCTTCTTCCCACCTGGAGGCTGCTGACAAAACCCGTAGCACAGAGGCAGACCCGGTATCTTACCACCTGGAAGTTGAGGACATCACCCCTAACACAGAGGCACACCTGGCTTCTTCCCATCAGGAGCTTGTGGACATCACCCCTAACACAGAGGCAGACCCGGGTTCTTCCCACCTAGAGATTGCGGTCATCAACCCTAACAAAGAGGCACACCTGGCTTCTTCCCACCTGGAGGTTGTGAACGTCACCCCTAACACAGAGGCTGAGACGGTTTCTACCCACCTGAAGTTTGTGGACATCACCCCTAACACAGAGTCAGACCCTGCTTCTTCCCACCGTATGGTTGTTGACATCACCCATAACTCAAAGGCAGACCCAGCATCTTCCCACCTGGAGGTTGTGGACATCACCCCTAACACAGAGGCAGACCCGGCTTCTTCTCACCTGGAGGTTGTGGACATCACCCCTAACAAAGAGGCACACCTTGCTTCTTCCCACCTGGAGGTTGTGGACATCACCCCTAACAAAGAGGCACACCTGGCTTCTTCCCACAAGGAGCTTGTGGACATCACCCCTAACACAGAGGCTGAGACGGCTTCTACCCACCTGAAGTTTGTGGTCATCACCCCTAACACAGAGTTAGACCCGGCTTCTTCCTATCAGGAGGTTGTGGAAACCACCCCTAACACAGAGACAGACCCGGCTTCTTCCCACCTGGAGCTTATGGACATCACCCCAAACACAGAGGCAGACCCGGCTTCTTCCCACCTGAAGGTTGTGGACATCAACCCTAACACAGAGGCAGATCCTGCTTCTTCCCACCTGGAGTTTGTGGACATCACCCCTAACACAGATGCAGACCCGGCTTCTTCCCACCTAGAGGTTGTGGACATCACCCCAAACACAGAGGCAGATCCTGCTTCTTCCCACCTGGAGCTTGTGGACCTCACCCCTAACACAGATGCATACCCTGCTTCTTCACTCTTGGAGGTTGTGGACGTCACACCTGAAGAAAAGCCTCTCATGGTGGCCGTCTACGCCACTCTGCCATCTGACATCCAAGCAGGTGAGTAAGACTTATAGAAAGCACTCTGACAGGTGCCGTTCATCATGATAACATGTAAAGTGTTGGTCCCATGTTTCATGAGCTGAAATAAAAGATCCCATTCAACTGGCCAGTGTTTAGAACCTACGGTTTGCATTTATTTACATTCTGTCCCGCTTTTGTCCCTTTCCAGAGGATGTTGCTGTGGTCACCCTGGACGTCACCCCACACGTCACCAAGGACGTGACCCTGGATGTTCCATCCAGGGCGAGGAAAGGGGCAGTCCAGCGTTTTTTTTGCAGGCTTTGGAGGGCAGTGTGCTGCTGCGCTTGCCACAAGGAAGAGGAGGAACAATATTAACTATTCATTAGACCAGAAACAGGATTGAACCATATACCATTAAATTCTTTGCATTATAGTTGCCTTCAATTCTGATTTTCTTCTGTTTAATTCTTAATTAATTTCAGAACATTTCTCTAAACTTTGTGGAGTAGGTTGTATAAATAGGTGGGAAACATCCCAATCCCAATTTTAATGCTTTTAATAATTAACTTATTACATTTTTTTTAGATGTATTATTTGACAAAAAAGTGGAGGGCGCGACAAAAAAACTTTAATCATCATAGAAAACTCTTGCTCACTATTAAAAATGCATTGTTTTATTTAAGCAAGGTTAAAAGATTAACGTTTCAGCCTAGTCTATGACAATATGCAAGTTGTGTTTGCCCAGTTAAAGGGGGACCCAGACTCACCCTGGTTCTTGAGGGTTGCAGACACTGAATAATTATCATTTGAAATAAATGGCACTTTTCAAGTCTTGACTAAAAATCTTTAATGAATATGAATTTAAATACAATTGACTTGAGGATCAGAGCAGGCAGGCTGACTGGCTTGCCCTGAAGGCCCTCTGCCTCTACCTCTGTGTGGTTAATCTCAGCCAAGAGGTTGTATGGGTTGTCTGTCTCTCTCTGGGTGTGAATCACTATCACTATGACCTCTCGCTCCGCCTGCCCGTTGGCCTGATTAGAAGGCTTCCCCTCTCATTCCTTGTTCACAGGAGCAGGGGTGATGGCATCCGGGGTAACCTCCTCCTCTCCTGTATCTAACCCATCTTTCTGGCTGTGAGTTCGACTGAGGTCACTCGTTCTCTCTCCCAGGGTGTTGGATAGTTTCTCCTCCTCTGTGTCTTGTGTATTTTCTACATTGTAGAATAATAGTGAAGACATCAAAACTATTAAATAACACATATGGCATCATGTAGTAACCCAAAACGTGTTACACATATCAAAATATATTTCAGATTTGAGATTCTTCAAAGTAGCCACCCTTTGCCTTGATCACAGCTTTGTACATACAGAATAATACGAAATGTTCTGAGACCAGGTTGCGCTTTCACCTCCCCCGGTAAGAGGGGAATAAGGCAACCTCAGAGTTACATTCAAGGATACTTTATTGACACACACGGATGAAATGGACATGGAAAGGTAGTGGAATGATAGTGGTCCTGTAATGGACAGATAACAGGGGTAATGAATATGCACAATAACTGAGAGCACAAGTAGAGCAACAACGCTATTAACAAAGGAAGGGCTGTATTAATGGCATAATGCTACCTGCGGAGTATTACACAACACAGTAAAACACAGAGAGGCAACTTACAATAGGCAATGGTAGTAAATATAAAGAACAACAAGTAAGAATGATATACATGTTACAAACTCACTTTGTGCACGTACACTATCCCACGGTATATCTGTGCATTCAAATTGTCATCGATAAATGCAATTGTGTTCATTGTCTGTAGCTTATGCCTGCCCATACCATAACCCCACTGCCACCATGGAGCATTCACAACGTTGACATCAGCCAACAGCTCGCCCATACGCTGCTTTACAAGTGGTCTGAAGTCGTGAGGCCAGTTAGAAGTACTGCCAAATTCTCTAAAGCCGCCTTGGCTTATGGTTGAGAAATTAACATAAACGTATCTGTTAACAGCTCTGGTGGATATTCCTGCAGTCCGTAAGCCAATTGCACGCTGCCTCAAAACTTGAAACATCTGTGCATTGTGTTGTGTGACAAAACTGCACATTTTAGAGTGGCATTTTATTATCCTCAGCACAAGGTGCACCTGTGTAATTATCATGCTGTTTAATCAGCTTCTTGATATGCCATATTTGTCAGGTGGATGGATTATCTTGGCAAAGGAGAAATGCTCGCTTACAGGGATGTAAACAAATTTGTGCACACAATTTGAGAAAAATAAGCTTTTTGTGCGAACAAAATATTTCACGCTTTTATTTCAGCTCATGAAACATGGGACCAACACTTTACATATTGCGTTAATATTTTTGTTCAGTGTAGTTATTAGGTTGGGAGAATGGGATCCTATCTGGGCTAGCTAAAGCCAACTTCATGGTTAGTAGTATGACAGAGAAAAAATAACAAGACAAATTTAAACATCACAAATCTGAGGGGGCAGGTGACCCTGTGCCCCCTTTGGGCATGACGTCTCTGCTATCAACCACATCATTCTGTCTCCGTGAATATTCAAAACAGACACATTCATTCAGGTCTGGTACAGTTCCTACCATATAGATCAGGGATGGACAATTCCTGTCCTTGGGGGCCGGAGTGGTGTCACACTTTTTCCGCACACTCTAGGAGCTCAGATGCAATAATTTAATAACCTAATAACCAAAGTTTCGACAGACAAGCTGTCTTCATCAGGGTATCCTGACGTTGGTTATTAAGTTATTAAATTATTGCATCTGAGCTCCTAGAGTGTGCGGCTCTCCTTTTCTTTTTCAAGTGTTCTACTCCGATAGCCAGCACCTCGCCTAAATAGGTGTGCGTTTCTTTCGCCTCCATATTAATCTGGTACTGGTCCTACCATATAGATCAGGGATGGACAATTCCAGTCCTTGGGGGTCGGAGTGGTGTCACACTTTTTCCCCATCCCTAGCAAACACAGCTGATTAAACTTATGGCATTCTAAACTGAAGCCCATGAGTACTTGATTATTAGAGTCAAATGTGTTAGCTGGGGCTGGGGAACAAGTGTAACACCAATCAGGTCCCGAGGACTGGAGTTGCCCATCCCTGATATAGATGCTCTGTTTGCACACATCGAGGGATGTGGTGACAGTGGAGACAAGGGAACACACATAAACAGCTTTGTCCTTTTAGAAGGTCGTCATAATCCTTACATAAATATGATGTGTATGCAAGAAATGCAGAGCCATTTCCAAAAACATATTGACAGAGTCTAGTATCTAGTAATCTAATCAATTAGTTTTCAACCCCTTTGTTATGGCAAGCCTAAATAATCTCAGGAGTAAAAATGTGCTTAACAAGTCACATAATCAGTTAGATGGACTCACTATGTGTGCAATAATAGTGATTTTCAAACGACTACATAATCTCTGTACCCCACACATACAATTATCTATAAGGTCCCTCAGTCCAGCAGTGAATTTGAAACATAGATTCAACCACAAAGACCAGGGAGGTTTTCCAATGCCTCGCAAAGTAGGGCACCTTTTGGTAGATGGGTACAATTAAAGCAGACATTGAATATTCCTTTGAGCATGGTGAAGGTATTAATTACGCTTTGGATGGTGTATTAATACACCCAGTCACTACAAAAATACAGGCGTCCTTCCTAACTCAGCTGCCGGAGAGGAAGGAAAACTATCAGGGATTTCACCATGAGGCCAATGGTGGCTTTAAAACAGTTAGAAAGTTTAATGGCTTTGATAGGAGAAAACTGAGGATGAATCATCAACATTGTAGTTACTCCACAATACTAACCTAATTGACAGAGTATGCACTCACTAACTGTAAGTCGCTCTGGATAAGAGCGTCTGCTAAATGACTAAAATGTAAATGTAAAAGAAGGAAACCTTACATGCATTGTGTTTGCAATAAGGCACTAAAGTAAAACTGCAAATAATGTGGCAAAGAAATTAACTTTATGTCCTGAATACAAAGTGTAATGTTTGGGGCAAATCCAACACAACACATCACTGAGTACCACTCTTCATATTTCCAAGCATGGTGGTGGCTGCATCATGTTATGGGTATGCATGTCATTGGCAAGGACTAGAGACTTTTTTAGGATAAAAAGAAACAGAATAGAGCTAAGTACAGTCAGAATCCTAGAGGAAAACCTGGTTCAGTCTGCTTTCCAACAGACACTGGGAGACAAATTCCCTCTTCAGCAGGACAATAACCTAAAACACAAGGCCAAATATTCACTGGAGTTGCTTACCAAGATGACATTGAATGTTCCTGAGTGGCTTAGTTACAGTTTTGACTTAATTCGGCTTGAAAACTTATGGCAAAAAAAAAAAATGGCTGTCTATATAATGTATATTGCATATATTTTACAATCCAGTTGTGCAAAGCTCTTGGAGACTTACCCAGAAAGACACAGCTTTAATCGACTCAGGGGTGTGAATACTTATATAAATGAGATATTTCTGTATTTCATTTCCAATACATTTGCAAAAATTTCAAAAACGTGTTTTCACTTTGTCATTATGGGGTATTGTATGTAGCTGCGTGAGAGAAAATATTATAATTGAATCCATTTTGAATTCAGGCTGTAAGAAAACAACATGTGGAATAAGTTAAGGGGTATGAATACTTTCTGAATGTACTGTATATCTGCAAGAAAATGATAAATATGTGAATGTTTGAAAGGGGGTCATATAAACATTGCCTTATTTATATTTTTACAGACAATATTAAGTGAATTCTGTCTGAAATAGTCATGCTATAATGGGCATAGTTTCTCAGACCAAATTTCCATTCTGGCTGAAACAAAGCAATCTGATCATGCTCCAGTCAAATACAGCTATAGGGAATGCCTATACATTGTCCAATCTCCTTCCACACATTGATTTCATTCTTCGCATCTTTATTCAGAAACAAACAAACTTGAAATTAAGTGCTGTTTCAGTGTCTTGTTGCAGGTTGTGCAATGTTCAAAAGTGTGTGTGATATTAGCATTAACTTGTGTGTGTGGTGTCAAGTGTGGTTGGTCCTATGTATGCAAATAGCCGAGATTGGATATTTCAGCACCATGGACAGCAGCGACATTGGGATAGCGAGATCTGTAATTCAGCAACACATGACACTGGATAGCGGCTGTCTCAGGTGAACTTGGCATTGGGAAAATCCCATCTAATGGGAAACGAGGCATAGGAGGCAAAAAGACTGAAGGAGAAGACTCCCACAGGAACTCTATGCTTAACTGTTCTGCCACATTCATTTCAAATGTTACATTTTTCGATTTGTAAATAAAAGGGAACACATCTGCAAATAATGTAAATTGACTTTTCTAACTACACTTTACAGCTTTAGTGTGTCTGTGCGTCATAGGTACAACTGCAAGCAATTCGCTTCTCAAATCCTTCTCAAATGTCTGTTTAATGTGAGAAACTAAATTAAAAACAACCGTTAGACTAATACAATGCGTACTGTCACAAATTATTACTATTCCCAACAAGACAACGAAGTGATGGTCTTTACCCACCATGGAGACTTATAAAGGCTACTTCCCCCCCACCAAAAGTTCCCACGCAGAGCGATGTTGTTTACTACATCATTATGCATATGTAGCGTGGTTCGTTCTGCGTTGTGTACTTTTAATTAGGACACTGCCACAACTGGAATTCTGATGGTTGGATAATTTTTATTCGACCTGCACACGAAGAGACAAAAAAATGATGTTAGCCCTTGGTGCAGCCACAGCTCTCGGGCACCTTGCTAGTTGAAGGTCAGGCAAAAGAGAACAGGTGCTGCATGCACACATTCAGTGCCTAACAACACACTATACAATACAAGTAAAATGATATACAACATAATTCTGACAAAATAAAGTTGCATTTTTTGTTGCCACAGCTCTAGGGCACCTGCGTGAGCACATAGAAACTCACTGTCTAATCAGAGACTTCAACACATTAGTTCCCACAATGAGTTCATCAACCTGCCCATCAACAATAAGCACTGGGACTACATAACAGAAGCCATAAAGTTGCATTTTTAAGTCACACATGCCCACTGGGCTAGTTTGTTCCCACCACAACCCACCAGGATGATGTCTGAAGGAGCTAGAAAGTTCCCCTCTACCACTCCTGCCTCCCTCAACCGAGGTACAATATCTGCGCGCAGAGTAGTAGCCATGGACCCACTATCTAACATCCCCTTCAGCTCAACTTTATCCTGTACTAGCACAGTGGTGTAAAACAAACTGTCATTCTGAGTAATTCTCATTGTGTTCTGAAAAATGACTGTTGTTCTTGGGTACTGACTCACAAAAGTAAGAATAAACAGATTGGATATCATCATCAGTGGAGGAAAAATAAGAATGCCCCACATTGCCCTCATTTAGCAGACGCTCTTATCCAGAGCGACTTACAGTTAGTGCATACGTTATACATTTTGTTCATACCCCCCGTGGGAATCGAACCCACAACCCTGGCGTTGCGAACACCATGCTCTACGAACTGAGCCGGCCATTCCCTCCACTACCCTAGGCGACGCTGGTCCAATTGTGCGCCACCCCATGGGTCTCCCGGTCGCGGCCGGCTACGACAGAGCCTGGATTCGAACCAGGATCTCTAGTGGCACAGCTAGCACTGCGATGTAGTGCCTTCGACCACTGCGCCACTCACAGACTGAGTATTGCTGACCAGAGCCTTCTCTAACAAAGTCAAAACTTTCATTAATGTCCCACCCTCAGATACAGATGGTGCCTGGTCTGGTTCACGGCCACATTGAGAAAAATATGACACATTAGGTCTTTTCACAGGACCCACTCCCTCCTGAGGGCAGTCAAAAACAGCAGCAACCTGCTGTGAAAGTTGTGTTCTACATGCTTTACGTTCCCTTAACAGTTCATCCAACCGATCCTGTACCTCACTGGCTGTCCAGTCACGAATGGGTTTGCTCTTGAACACTTGGGCCAACTCTTTATCAGGACAGTTGCGTACAAACATGACTGCCAACTCTGAGCACTGATTGGGTAAGGTCCTGCCCTCACTCACAAGGTACTGGTCGGCTGCCTCTGCAGCTTTGTTAAGCCTAATCCAGAAATCTATTGGACCCTCATTAGCATATGGTTTGATTGAATAGAAATCAGCTAATGGCATACCTGAGCAGACAGTATCCCCAAAGTGTTGCTTGAAAACACTGAACACCGCCTTAACATCTGTGACAACAAGGTTGTTACGCTTCCAGACTTTGGTCACATCCCGTGCCCTCCCCATGAGCCTAGACATCACCTCCCCAACATTCCCAGACCCAGTGTAACCCCTCTTCTCTAGGTAGACTTCCATTAACTCCTCCCACTCCAGGACAGAGTACTTATCTGAGCCATCACCCCTAAAAAGAGGTGGAGCACTAACATCTGACTTCACAACCAGATTCAGCTTGGACGCATCAATAAAGGTTGACCCACACTGCTCAGGCAGGGGAAACTGCTGGGGTTGGTGAGGGGGACGGGCAGGAGAAAGACTTGAAACCCCAGGCTGCAGTAAACTCGCTCTGATAGATTCTCCTATCTCTGAACCAATCTGCTTAATAAGGTCACTAAGCTGACTCGGAGGCATCCCATTATCACCGAGTACTGTGGATGATGGTACTTCAAAAGACAGAGGTGGGATACCCTGGTCAGGTGGAACAAACAGCCTACCCCTCCCAGTGCTTGCAAACTCAGGACTAGCAAACGCTCTACTCCCAGGAGCTGACTGTACAATTGGTGTAAATGGAAGGACACCCCTCCCTCTACCCACACTAAAATCCCCAGCATAACACGTCTTATGGATTTGAGAATCTTCCATGGCTCAACAGAGCACTAAAATACAATGTAATTTAGTGCATTCAAATACCAAAAAAAATAAATGCAATAAACAAATTCATCCAAAACATACAAATAAGCACGAATACCTGTATCTAATGAATATGCTACATTCACTTTCACTGTTTACAGTATATATTCACTTACAGTAAGCCATCAACAAATTCACATGCGCAGGTCGTGCACCTCATCCACATGCACAGCTCCGGCGGTCGGCTTGAGCTGACCAGTCGGCAGGTCACGTAATTAGGACACTGCCACAACTGGAATTCTGATGGTTGGATAATTTTTATTCGACCTGCACACGAAGAGACAACACACAATATGTTAGCTCTTGGTGCAGCCACAGCTCTCGGGCACCTTGCTAGTTGAAGGTCAGGCAAAAGAGAACAGGTGCTGCATGCACACATTCAGTGCCTAACAACACACTATACAATACAAGTAAAATGATATACAACATAATTCTGACAAAATAAATGACATACCTGTACACGAAGAGACAACACACAATAGCTTAGCCCTTGGTGCAGCCACAGCTCTCGGGCACCTGCGTGAGCACATAGAAACTCACTGTCTAATCAGAGACTTCAACACATTAGTTCCCACAATGAGTTCATCAACCTGCCCATCAACAATAAGCACTGGGACTACATAACAGAAGCCATAAAGTTGCATTTTTAAGTCACACATGCCCACTGGGCTAGTTTGTTCCCACCACAACCCACCAGGATGATGTCTGAAGGAGCTAGAAAGTTCCCCTCTACCACTCCTGCCTCCCTCAACCGAGGTACAATATCTGCGCGCAGAGTAGTAGCCATGGACCCACTATCTAACATCCCCTTCAGCTCAACTTTATCCTGTACTAGCACAGTGGTGTAAAACAAACTGTCATTCTGAGTAATTCTCATTGTGTTCTGAAAAATGACTGTGTTGTTCTTGGGTACTGACTCACAAAAGTAAGAATAAACAGATTGGATATCATCATCAGTGGAGGAAAAATAAGAATGCCCCACATTGCCCTCATTTAGCAGACGCTCTTATCCAGAGCGACTTACAGTTAGTGCATACGTTATAAAAAAATGTCATACCCCCCGTGGGAATCGAACCCACAACCCTGGCGTTGCAAACACCATGCTCTACGAACTGAGCCGGCCATTCCCTCCACTACCCTAGGCGACGCTGGTCCAATTGTGCGCCGCCCCATGGGTCTCCCGGTCGCGGCCGGCTACGACAGAGCCTGGATTCAAACCAGGATCTCCAGTCCCCCAGGACTGTGTTGTGTTACCTGCTTGACAATAGTATTGATGTCCCCCAGGAGAGCAGCAGCAGGTTGCACGTTGTTCCCCATCTCCTCAGCACACAGATCAACCTTGACATTGACCTTGACATAAATAACGTATGTGGAACGTTACTACAACATACCAGCAACGACACGACAGGAAGAGCGCCGTGCGTGACACATGTAACAGCAGCTGGAGGAGTGGCCAAACCTCAAGCTAAACACAACAGAAATAACCAGGCAGCACCACATAATGCTAAGGCTGACACACACACGTTCCCTTTTATAAACCGGGTGACTCGAGCCCTGAATGCTGATTGGCTGAAAGCTGTGGTATATCTGACCGTATAACATGGGTCACGTTGAGGGAGGAGGTCAGAGACCTGGCCGTGTGGTGCCAGGATAACAACCTCTCCCTCAACGTGACCAAGACAAAGGAGATGATTGTGGACTACAGGGAAAAAAAAGAGGACTGAGCACGCCCCCATTCTCATCGACGGGGCTGTAGTGGAACAGGTTGAGAGCTTCAAGTTCCTTGGTGTCCACATCACCAACGAACTATCATGGTCCAAACACACCAAGACAGTCGTGAAGAGGGCACGACAAAGCCTATTCCCCCTCAGGAGATTGAAAAGATTTGGCATGGGTCCTCAGATCCTCAAAAAATTATACAGCTGCACCATCGAGAGCATCCTGACTGGTTGCATCACCGCCTGGTATGGCAACTGCTTGGCCTCCGACCGCAAGGCACTACAGAGGGTAGTGCGTACGGCCCAGTACATCACTGGGGCCAAGTTTCCTGCCATCCAGGACCTCTATACCAGGCGGTGTCAGAGGAAGGCCCTCAAAATTGTCAAAGACTCCAGCCACCCTAGTCATAGACTGTTCTCTCTGCTACCGCACGGCAAGCGGTACCGGAGTGCCAAGTCTAGGTCCAAAAGACTTCTCAACAGCTTCTACCCCCAAGCCTTAAGACTCCTGAACAGCTAATCATGGCTACCCGGACTATTTGCACTGCCCCCCCACCCCATCCTTTTACGCTGCTGCTACTCTGTTAATTATTTATGCATAGTCACTTTAACTCTACCCACATGTACATATTACTTCAACTACCTCAACTAGCCGGTGCCCCCGCACATTGACTCTGCACCGGTACCCCCCTGTATATATAGCCTCCCTACTGTTATTTTATTTTACTTCTGCTCTTTTTTTCTCAACACTTTTTTTGTTGTTGTTTTATTTTTACTTTTTTGTTAAAAATAAATGCACTGTTGGTTAAGGGCTGTAAGTAAGCATTTCACTGTAATGTCTGCACCTGTTGTATTTCCGCGCATGTGGCCAATAAAATTTGATTTGATTTGATTTGAAATGTATTTTGACTGTTCGAATTACGTTGGTAACCAGTTTATAATAGCAATAAGGCACCTCTGGGGTTTGTGGTATAGGGCCAATATACCACGGCTAAGGGCTGTATCGAGGCACTCCGCGTTGCATCGTGCTTAAGAACAGCCCCTAGACGTGGTATATTGGCCATATACCACACCCCCTCGGGCCTTATTGCTTAAATATAGATGTACTGTACAGCACTAAGACAGCCATGACATTATTTGGAGAGACCACAAAGACTTATAGAGAAGCTATATAATTGATAGACTAAATCCAATAGACTGAGTCAAATACCTTTATACCTGGTTACAATGAAATGTAGTTCACTATGAAATGACCTGTGACTAGGGTTGCAAAATTACAGTTACTTTCCCAAAATTCCCAGAAATCCCTGTTGGAAGATTCCAGAAATCAGAACGGAATAAGAAGAAAATCCGAAAAAAAGAAGGAAAAAAAAGAAACCCTACTGGTGACCTTTGACCTAGCTGGATGACCTTTACTTGGGTGTCAAACCTGGGGGGAAGGCCAAAGTGCAGGATCCAGTTGAGTCTGGCACCAAGTAGGACCACAACATCAGACTGGAGCAGAGCTCTGCAGTCCCCACCAAGACCATAGAACCAGGAGGATAGGAAGAGGAGGAGGAGGAGGAAGAGAGGAGGAGGAGGATAGGAAGAGAGGAGGAGGAGGATAGGAAGAGAGGAGGAGGAGAGCAGGGACAAAACAAAATGTAATGAAAAGAGGCTAGTTATAGGAGTAGTGTAGTTGTTTGATTGACACCAGTTTACATTGACATGACCTGGCCAGGAGAGACTAGTTATAGATAGGGATTTCAGGAGTTTCGTGGTCCGTTCAAATGGTCAGGGAAATTATTGGTCCTACTTATACAGTCAATGGTCTGTACATGAATATGATGCCAGCTGAGAGAAGGAGAGGCTGACCTGGAGCGGGCAGCAGCAACACAGTTGGGGTGATCGTCAGGCAGCACCCCTTTACCCATGGGGGTGGGCAGGAAGGGCAGGTCACACCCCTCCACCAGCTCCTTCAGAGCCCCCTCTGCTCTTCCATGGGCTGCACCTGCAGAGGGACACAGACAGAGGGCACTGCCACACGGATTTCAACAGACTGGCCTTCACAACTGGGATGCATTCAGCTGAGCAAAACGTTGTGCAACGTTCAGATAGAAATATAGCATGTAGAACGAACGTGCCTCTCGGACAGGTAGAATGAGAAATCATGTCAACAACATTTGTCTACTGAACGTGGCCCTATTTTCGACTGAACCGTGGTACATTTACATTTTAGTCATTTAGCTGACGCTCTTATCCAGAGCGACTTACATGAGCAATTAGGGTTAAGTGCCTTACTCAAGGGCACATCAACAGATTTTTCACCTAGTCGGCTCGGGGATTAGAACCAGCGACCTTTCGGTTACTGGCACAACGCTCTTAACCACTAAGCTACTTGCCGCCCCGGCTGTGGTACAGTGCTATATGTGTTACAGTGCGTCTCACCTGGCTATTGATCTCTCCTGGACAGACGCACGTAACATAACTGGAAGTAGCGTCTGTCAACAGACTGGGATGTGACAACTTTGTTCCGGTACGCTGATTTTTCACCACTAATCATTTGGACAAATCACGATTTCGCAGGTACTCGCATCTTTTCAATTTCAGAAGGGGAGGGGACATTTGGCCCATAAACTTGCCTGAAACTTGCAGAGAGTTTCCGTTTAGGGGGGTGGAAACTTCGCAAGTGGCGTTAGTATCTTTCTCTTAACATCTCCCCAGACCTTAACCAAGTATCTGACGCAATTATGCAAGATTTTAGTTCTGTTTCCCCCAGATGATCTGGCTATTAAAAAAGCAATGCCTACATTTGCCAATGATGAGTAAAGGCCGTTTGGCTCCTTTCAGGACCGCCAGTGCTTCTGTGATCGCCATATGGTCAGCCATACTCACAGGAGGAGGTGGACTACAGGGCACCTCTCTGACAAAGGAAATAATAAATAATAGGTCAAACATTAAACATGTTACCTAGCAACTGTATTGCATATGTAAATACATCATGAAGGTCTATCGAGGCTTATTGCTATTCTCTGATGAGAATATTTTGATATAGTGCTATATTTTCTAAGTAATTTAATTTCTGGTTCACTTCAGACGTTAAAAGGTATAACAAAATAAAATAAAAATGACTACGGTGATGTGAATTCAGAGGTATACATATTCAACAGTAACGCATTAGTATACATTTTAAATGGATGAAAGACAGTGATGGCCACTAACCTGGCTCTGCTCCTGTCCAATTTAGCATTGACCATGTCCCCAGATATGTCTACGTATACAGCACCTGGACGTCCATACATGCTAGTGCGTGCTGCCTTAGACAGACCAAACACCCTTCCATTCAGATCAATTAAGGCTGTGCTGTGCTCTTATGAAGCAGTTAAGGTACCTTGCTAAGCTGGAAAATTAGAGGTCAGAAAACAGACAATTGCAGGTGATACCAAATGATATGAAGAGGACTACACAGAGGGAGTCAGAGTAGACTGTATACCTTCTCTACCACTGAGGAGATCATATCCAGACTGCTAGACCTAGCAGAGAACTTACTGTACAATCTGCATGCCTCCACCTGACAGAGAAAGAGGACCACAAATAACAAATGATTTCCTCTTTCAGCAATTAAACTGCTAGGGCCAGTTTCCCAGACAGAGATTCTCTATTGAGTTTGCTTTTTAGGTCATGACTAGGCTTAATCTGTGTCCCGGGATACCATCCCCTAATGTTCAATAGTCATAAATGTCATGGTTGAATCGGTACCTGTGGAAACTCTTGAAACGCCCCAGTGGTCTCTTGGTTTTTATCAGAGGAGCCTCCAATAACAATCACAGGCCTACAGAGAGAGAGGTATCACACAATGACATCAACTGACAAGCTGAGATAGTTTGGAGTCCTCAGATCATTTTTTGCAGTGTGCGGATAGCATCCCTTCTTTTGAAAGGCCACTGAACATGAGTAGTAGGGTCTTCTGTTTGTGGAGTTCTAGCATACCAGCAGTTCATGTTAGCATTGGCCATTGCACCAAGTGAATGGATGAGTCCCGGTCCAGACACAACCAGACATGCACCTGGACTGGAGAGGAACAGACAGACAGAGGGAAAGACAGGAAGACAGGCAGACAGACACACAAAGGGTCAGACAGACAGGCAGACATAATTAGCAATGCAAAAAAGCTATGAAACTGACCCTCACACACTACACGCTCCTGTAGTCTATGTAAGGGTAGTTAATATCACATGATTTGGGGAGAGCTGGTTTAGTAATAAAAAGGTGGCTTAGGGCTTGTTCATTGCGCATTCCCACATACTTGATTCCTGAGGCTTGAGCTGCCATAGCTACTTCAATGACTGGAACACCAACTATTCCAAACATATATTCTACATTCTGTAGAGAGATACATGTAGATACAGTATATTTACATTTTTTTAAACATTTTTAGTCATTTAGCAGACGCTCTTATCCAGAGCGACTTACAGTTAGTGAGTGCATACATTTTCATTCTGAATTGTATATGAATTGTTACAATGTAGTTTAGATTTTCTTTGCATTGACACACACATTGGCATGCATCAACAAGGGTGTTAACACAGAGCTGCCAACTCTCACGCTTTCGCCGTGTGACACACGTTTTTGCCTGTTTTCACACGCACTCACGCCACACATCCAATTTCTCAAGCAAAAAAAATTGGCAGAGACTCGTTCGTTCCTTTTTTCAAACTCCCCGACGGTAGATGGCGCTGATGAGCGCCAATGAACCATATGTGCTGCACCCCGAAGTTAGCGACAGAAGAAGAGATACCATTGCCGTGAAAGTCAACATAAGATGAGCAGGTCACTACCTTTTTTTTTTTTTGTCATTTAGCAGACGCTCTTATCCAGAGCGACTTACAGGAGCAATTAGGGTTAAGTGCCTTGCTCAAGGGCACATCGACAGATTTTTCACCTAGTCGGCTCAGGGATTAGAACCAGCAACCTTTCGGTTACTGGCACAACGCTCTTACCCACTAAGCTACCTGCCGCCCTGAAGAAGTCTGATAAGAAGCTGAGCTGAGACTAGGTATGTAACAATGAAATGTCGTCCAATTGAATACTCACTCTCTTAAACTTTAAATCTTGAAATAAATTATTTGTTTGTGCGTGTGAACATGATTTAGTGTGGTGAATGTAAACTCAGCTGATTTCGAACAGGTAAGATGTATTCCAAAGAATTTAACATAAATACAGGAAATGTGTGCAATAGAAGTAGGTATGTTTTTGTAACTGAGAGTAGAGTTATTAAACCAACATGACCATTTTAATTGTTTAAGGTTTCAAAGATGTCCCGTAAGAGACCTTTGCCAGGACAAAAGCGAAACCTTTTATTTTATTTAAAGAACCAGCCAAGTGAGAAAAGACAGACAAACACACTGACAGAACAGCCAGAACGATTGATAGAAACGACAGGACAACAGACAGAGGAGCAACACAAAGGACAGAGAGAGCAGGAGACAGGACAGACTGACAAACAAGCAGAGGAGCAACAGACAGGACAGATTGACGCACATGCAGAGGAGCAACAGACAGGACAAATAGAACAACCAACAGGGCAGATGGAAGAAGACACAGAGGGACAGAAAGAAGAGACCCCCCCAATCCAACAGCAGGGCCAGAAGAGTCGTGCTCTGGCTGGAGCAGCAACATATAGATCCATTTTCAAAAATGAGTGGACCTCTTCATGGCCATTTATTACCAGAGGGAGCCTCAACACGCACTACTGGTGTGCAGTCTGCCGTATTGAAAACTCATGTTGCCACCAGGGTGTGACAGATGTAGTGCGCCATATAAAAAGCAAAAGGCCACCAAGATAAGCAACGAGCTCTCCTGTCCACAGCCACAATATCCCAATATGCAATGGCCGTTCCATCTGTTGGGGGTATGTCTGCACAAGAGGTTAAGGTATGATATGTGTAATGATTCTGTCAAGGTTCAATCAAGAGTTTTGTGTTCTAGTTGATCACGGTAAAGTCATGGTTGATAGTTTTGACTAATTTGTGGTTTGTATTTCAGTGTAGTACAGTCCAGTTTTCTTAATTTGAGATCTTAGTTGCTGAATGTGTTTTTTACCTGTGCCCTATTATCGCAGGCGTCTATTTTAAATAAACTATGGTCTTTTGGGAGGATTAATAATTTTTAATTTCTTACAGACAAGAAGGGCTGAGGTCAAAATGACAGCTGGGTTGGTAGTTCACAACGTCCCCCTAGCCTTTGCGGACCACCTGGGGCCTCTCCTAAAATAATGTTTCGGAGATTCGAAGACAGCGCAGGAGTACAGGTGTGCCAGGACTAAGTCATCCTGCATTACCAATGAAGCACTCGCACCATATTTCACACAGGAGCTTGTGATGGAGATGAAAAAAGCCCCGTATACCCTTGTTACGGATGGGTCGAATGACACTGGTATTTCACAAACTATTTGAGATTTTTCTCATCTGCAAAACATGTGCTTTGTGTATTTTTAAACATCTAATAACATGAACATCTGTATGATTCTAACTTGTCATTATAGGAGTGGAAAAGATGAACCCGCTTACTGTCCGGGTCTTCATGGGCAGCAAAGTTGTCCACCAGTTCTTAAATACGTGCACAACAAGTGGGAGGAGATGTGGGCCAGCAAGTGAGATCTTCACCAAAATTAACTCCACCATAGAGGAGCATGGCATCCCTTGGGAGAACTGCATTGGTCTCTCAGTTTACAATGCAGCTGTGAACATTGGACCACGTAATCCCATTGCCTCTAGGGTGCTCCAGAAGCATCCCAACACCTATATTCATGGTTATCCTTGTCATGTGGCACATAACACCGCCAAAGCTGCAGGAGTGGGATTTTTTAAAGATGTTTTAAAGTGAGTTAAGGCCTGATTTATCTTTACATGTAACTTTTTATTTGTATCCTAATTACGTGCATTGACTGAATGCGTTACGATTGATTTATGCATTGCAGGTGTACGGTTTTGATTTTGAGGATATGGTAGTGGACATCGGTTACTGGTTCAAGGGTAGCTCAAATCGGAAAGGATACCTGTCAGGTATGCATGTTTGATACTATTAAGTGTAATACTGAAATGCTGAGCTGTAGAAAATATATGATATGGATTTAATGTCTAAAACAGAGTTTTGTGAGCTCCATGAAGCGGAGTACATGGAGGTCCTCCTGCATATCTCGGTCCGTTGGCTAAGCCTTGAACGTTGTGTGACCAGGATCCTGAGGCTGTATGAACCTCTGGCCAGCTACTACAAATCTGCTAGTATGGTCATCAATTTTCAATTTCATTATGCAGCAACTACATGGATTGTTAGTCACATACTTGTATTAATGACAACCTCTTGTTTTGTGTTATTTATTGATTGATTCAAGATGAAAATCAGGCCAGGTTCAAGAGACTTGTGCAGACATTCACTGTCCCCATGACAGAAGTGTACCTGCTGTTCTTCCAAGCCACCGTACCAACTTTCACTTCTTTCAACTTGCTGCTTCAGAGAGAGCAGTCATCAATATTTTTGTTACATGATGAGGTGGGATTGGATTTTGCAGTTTTTTTCCATTCTGTGTTTCTTGCTGATATCTGCAGGGGTCCTCTAAAACAGGTTTCACCTACTATTTTTGTAAATGTCTGTTATAGATGGTGAAATTCGTACGCAAGCTATGTTCCAAGTTTATGGTTCCAGCAGCTCTGCAGTGCCATGAGGAGCCTTGTGAAATTGCCTTTGAAGAAAAGGCAAACCATTTACCAGGTTAGTATTTGACTATTATTATGATCAAACACTGTGATATGTGATATTTAGCCTTGTACATTATACCGATATGCTGTATTGGGTTCACAACCAGGGCTAAAATTAACAGATTACTCGACGAGGGTGACATCACACCACAGCAGGTGGATTCATTCCATGAAGCTGTGTTGTGTTTCCTGACAAGTGCTGTGGACTATGCACTTAAGAAGCTGCCACTGGAAGAGCTTCATGGAAAAAAATCAAGGTATGTTTTTCCATTGTGTTTTGGTGCATTTTCCATAGGTGACAGGAGCCAAAGAATTCGAGAGGCTTGCTGCCGTCGCCAAGCTTGTCCTGGTGTTGCCCCATGCAAACGCAGATGCTGAGAGGGTGTTTTCAGTTGTGGGACTGAACAAAACCAAGAGAAGAAACAGCCTAGCATTGGATGGCACCCTGTCCTCAATAATGACCATAAAGATGGCCAATCTGGAGCCCTGCTTCAAATGGGAGCCCCCCTCCGATATCATCAAGGCCTCCAAGAAGGCCACAGGCCAGTATAACCATGCCGACAGATCATAGACAAGAGGCCCATTTGAGATGAGCCAGGTCTGCGCAGAATCGATTACCAGCGATCACCGCCCAATGCATGCTGGTTAGATTTGTGTCCGACTTGATCCCGACTTTCTCTGACGTCATGCACACGCGGGCAACGATAACCTCATGAGATCAAGGCAGCCGCAGTTCTGAGATGCAGGCAGTGCAATTGCTTTTCACCGACTGCAGGACCCAGGCGGACCCAGGACAAAAACTCACTATGTTAACATATGCTATTCCACATAAACATCTAAATGTTTTTCTACAACAATATGAATAGTTAGCTATACCAGTGCAATGACCTATGGCACACTTTCACAACTCGTAGTGCTACATTCTCACTGCCAAGGACATGATCAGCGACTAATATATTCTTAGCAACACGGTTACACAGTATAACACTGTTTTATATAAATTGCACACACTTCACCTGAGCTTTTAGTGCCTCTGCAATGAGCTGAGCCCCAGTCACATCTTCCATTATTATTGTCGAGAAATCTGTTCAAAGTGCAAACGCGGTTAGCAATGCTTTCTTGGACTTGTTGTTCAGTAGCTTATAAATCGTGTTTAGATCTCTTGCAAATCATTAGTTTTTGTCTGCTTTCCAGCATGCATTACATGAGTAGCTTTTTCTTCTTCAGTGGGGTTTATAGACAGTTGGCATCCAACGTTATGGTGCATTACTGCCCCCTATTGTACAGAAGTGTGGACATGAGCCGTGCAATAGCAGTCATGAATATTTAATAAACTAGTAGCATTTTTCTTTTTTTATTGCAAGAAATACATAATAAGCCCTCATTATGTGTTTATAACTGCACTTAACTTAACACTTAACTCAATTAAGTCATTATGAGTGTATGACAGTATGAAAAAAAATAAAAATTATGCACTCACTAACTGTAAGTCGATCTGGATAAGAGCTTCTGCTAAATGACTAAAATGTAAAATGTAAATGACTTGAGTGTATGCATTATAGATATAGGCTTTTTTTTTTTTTTTTTTTTTTTTTTTTGTCATTTAGCAGACGCTCTTATCCAGAGCGACTTACAGTTAGTGAATAAATATATATATGTATATATTTTTTTTTACTGGCCCCCCGTGGGAAACGAACCCACTCCCCTGGCGTTGCAAACGCCATGCTCTATCAACTGAGCTACATCCCTGCCGGCCATTCCCTCCCCTACCCTGGACGATGCTGGGCCAATTGTGCGCCGCCCATGAGTCTCCCGGTCGCGGCCGGCTGCGACAGAGCCTGGATTCATAGAAAGTGTTACAAATGTTCTCCTGTCATCTTATAGGAGATCCATTCATGGATTTAGTTATGGCTTGAGAATGTGACTGGTCTACGGAGTTCTCCTTTATGTCTGTCTTTGTATGTGACAACAACTTTTCTGTATTATGTGTATTTCCACAATCAATAATCATAAACGGTACTTCACTATGAATACTTTTGACTATGTGATTTGAAGTACTTTACCGTTATCTTGCACATACATGAAGACTACTATAGACAGAAATCAATGCAGTAATGTTTTATTAAATAAAGGCTCTGATTAAAATATAATATTAATAAAATCAGGCATTTGGCTAATTCTTCTTCCCAGAAGCTCCTCTGAATGGTTTGGAGATGGCTCTGGAGAGAGCGTGTAACACCCTGACTATGAGTGGGCGTTTACGGGACTGGGACTCCTGGGGAGCAGGGGCCGGTGTGGTTGTCAGGTCCTCCTTGGGAGGGGAAGTGGATGGAACCTCTGGAACCTCACACTCAGCATCTGTCATAAGAACATTTCATAATCAGAAAATGAATGTGTGTGTTTGTGTCTGTCCATCTGCCTGCCTGTCCGTCTGCCTGCCTGCCTGTCTGTCTGTCTGCCTGCCCGTCCGTCTGCCTGTCCGTCTGTCTGCCTGTCTGCCTGTCTGTCTGTCTGCCTGCCTGTCCGTCTGCCTGCCTGTCCGTCTGCCTGTCTGTCTGTCTGTCTGTCTGTCTGACTGTCTGTCTGTCTGTCTGTCTGTCTGTCTGTCTGTCTGTCTGTCTGCCTGTCCGTCTGCCTGCCTGCCTGTCTGTCTGTCTGTCTGCCTGCCTGTCCGTCTGCCTGTCTGTCCGTCGGCCTGTCTGTCCGTCGGTCTGCCTGTATCTGTTGTCACTGTTTTAACAAGCTTGTCATAGGGTGATACATCAATATGACATTATCGATGCTTATCACTTACCCTGTGAAATATGAGTCTCTCTGAGACGTTTGGTAGGCAGTGCATCCTGTTTAGGGTGGCTCTTCGGTTCCCCTTTTGTCTTGAACAGCTGTTGACAAAACACATCAGGACAACTGAGCCTGTGTAAAATACAGAGTGTGCATCCCAAAGTGCACCCTATTCGCTACGCAAGGCACTACTTTTGAAAAGGGCCCATAGAGCGCTGGTAAAAAGTAGTGCACTATATAGGGAATAGGGTGCCATTCGGGACATAGCCATTGACTCTCTCCCATGTGTATTAGGATTGCATTACAGCGTCCTCACTCAACCTCCTAAAGACAATGACAACAGTTTTGTTCTAATGCTGAGAGACAATAGGGGTGTAGTGAATCTGTAGGGTAAAATTCAGCCCTGCCTTACAGAGGTAATCTCAAAACACAGAGCACCCTACCTTAATCATGATCTTTGGAAACTTATGCATTTTCGGTAGGAAACGCCACTTCCTGTTCTTCTTAGTCTCTTCCCCTCTGGCAGAGGGAAGGCGGGCCATGCCGTCAGCCTTTACATCAGCCGGGCTAAGGCTCCTGGCAGGGAATTCCTCAATAGCATTAAGGTCAGCTACAACACCATGAGTGATGTCACTTGTGGCATTGCTGGTGTCTGAGTGAGAAGAGCACGCTAGTGTGACCGACCTGTGTACAATAACTGGGAGAAGAGGACGCAGCCATTGAAGTCAGTCACTGCATCCCAAATGGCATTCTCTTCACTTTATAGTGCACTACTTTTGACCAGGACCCATAGGGTCTGGTCAAAAGTAGTGCACTAAATATGGAAGAAGGTGCCATTTTGGACACAACCAGTGAATTTTACATCATAAAACGCAATGTATTGAGCATCATGTTACAATTAAGTCCTATGCAGATGAAAAGAGGTACTTTCACTTACCATCCTCCATTGTAGACTTGGACACATAAGTCAGGCTGTCCATCACCACGTCTGTCATCAACTTGATGACCTGATCCAAAACCATTTCAGCTGATGGTGGCAAAGGCCTTCCCATACACTGCCCCAGGAGTCTCCTAACAGAAGTCTGGGCAAAGTTGTAAATGAGCTCTGAGGCATCGTCCTTTGACAGCTTCCTCAGGGCTGGTTTAGGCAGCGCTGGTTGAGAGAGGCTTCTGTGGCCAACCATGGATTGAAGCTGACGGTTTATGGTTATCTCCTGAATGAGACCATGGACCTTTGCGATCAGGTTGCCAGATGCACCTTGAAGGGCTTCAACTGACAGGAGCCTATCCAGATGTTCTTCTGCTGAAGTCATCTCTGGGTCGTCCGTCTTCAATGTGTCCATTATAGTTTTCACTATGATATTGGTGTCAGATATGTTTATTTCTTGTTGGCTCACAAGCATTGACCGTGAACCTGTCTCGTCCATTGCGATTGAGGTATGGGATTCTGTCCTTGTGATCTCATCGGCAGCGCTCATGTCAGGCAACTGGTCAAGGCTCTCCAGTACAGAGTCTAACATGTTAGTGGCTATCAGACACTCCTCACTTGCAATCTGCCCAACAGATGAACTCTCAGAGTTGGCCAATCTACACTTGATCACATTTAGGATCAAGCTGAGCGTCTTCTTTGCAGTTTTGCTAAAGCCTTCTTGGCTGACTGCCACTGTTACGTCTTTTAGAGCCACAAGAGGTTTGCAACTTTCACTCAATCCACTGCCGTGGAGAGGAGAGGCTCTCTTCAAACTGTTGTTGCTCACAACTGACATACTCCTGGTGGGCAGAGTGACATCCTCACTGCATGTGTCAATTACATGGTGGTCTGTTGAAGAGCCACTCGAAGACAGAAGGGTTTTAGACCTTTTAGCCAAACAGACTTTTGACAAAGGCTTCTCACTTCTCACAGACGGAGGGCGGCTCCTGTCCTCAACAAGAGCAGTGTCAGCGGACTTAGAACGTCTGAGTGTCTCCACAGGGGTGGAGTCCAGCACATATTTGGCTGTGGTGACTGACACTGGTGGAAAAGAGAAAAAGATGTTCAGTCTATCCTTTACTCTGTGGTACATGGTTTGAGCAGCATCCAATAAGTTGTCAAAGACAACTCTGGGTTTGAGCTGGAACTCCAGCTTTTTCTCTCCTAGTGGGAAGGAGTCTGCGTCGTCCACAGTGTACTGGGATACACTTTCAAGGTCTTGCATGATAATATTTACTATATCTTCGGCTGTAGAAACCGCATGGTGTGAGAAGGTGGTGCTAGGCATGCTCTGTAGCAAAGAATGGCTGGCTTTGCTAGCAGCTCTGAGAATGGTCTCATTCACAATGTGTTTGGCCTTAGCTCGGAACTCAGCACTGTGAAAGCTCTGGATAGAAATGTTAGAGGTTCTGCTGGCTGCACTAAGAGATCGCGTGAGTGTGGCAATCTCGGCTGACGTCACATCACTCGAAATGGTGAGGTCCTCCAATTTCGAAATTATCGAGTCCAACTTCTGGTTGAAGTCGAAGGATGAATTTGACGTGCTCTCCCCAACGGAAGCGGAGCAGTTTTCCTTTGAAGTGTCCACCCTCAGCACCGAGATCACCTGTTTGATTACCCCTTTAGTGCAGGTGTCGAGGGTGAGCTGGTAGGCTGAGGCTGAGGACTTAGAAGGGGTCTTACTGTCTGTCTTCTGTACAGGAGACACTGCCAAAGTGGCCTCAGTTACAGGAGATTCCTGCACAGTGGCCTCAGTTACAAGTAGTCCAGTTGCAGAAAGCTCGATTTGCACAGGAGTATTTTTTCCCTCAGTGAGATGGTGGGAGGTGAACAGCTTCCTTAGTTTGTCCAGGGTTTTGGTATAAATCTTCTGGGAACCTGAACTCACTTCCACCCAGAACATTTTGCGACCTGATTTCGTACGCTTGGAGGCCTTATTGACCTCATATACCTCAAGCAGGTCGGAAATAATTCCACCAAAGAGATCAGAGGATGCCTCCTCAATATTCTCTGAGGAAACATGGACAGATAGGATTTCCGACAGTTTCCCACAAGTGTCGGTTTTATCCAGCGCAGCAGTATATGTCACAGCTGCATCCTGAATGACCTGAGTGATGCATTGCTCAGCTTTGACAATATACTCCTCCACTGGTTGACCATGGAGGATGTCAACTTTATCAGCAGGGAGCTCCTTCTGAATACTCACATTCTCCTCTGATGGGCATGGGTTGTTGAAGATAATGCTCTCAGTGACCATCTTAGAGGAGGCGAGAGATGAGTCGAGAAGCAGAGATCTGTATATTGTCGAGGTGGACATCTCTGGGTGCTTTATCACAGCAGCCACCTCCAAAATGGCCGACGGGCCCCGGAGGATGTCAGAGATATCCATGTCCTCAATGGTCTCTACCAGAGACGATAGTAGGTCTCTGGCTGCCAGGTTGGTAGGTCTCTGGTTCTCGAGCTCTGTTTTGATTGCTTGACAGGCAGTTACCAGAGCAACAACAGAGCGAGAACACAACTGCTTCAAGGTGGAGTCAGAAAAAGATGATGACAGATCTGTCATGGACATGGTGGAGAGTTGACTCTCAGAGACAAACGGGCTGAGTTTGACAGACACCTGTCTGACCAAGTCCCCAGCAAGAGCTCTCATATCTATTGCTCCACTAGCTGAGTTGTGGGAGCAGGCACTCTGTGGCCTTGACGGGTTCCTGTTATCCAAAAATCCTGTTATCCAAAAAACCTCAAGTACAAGATCCACAACATCGGATGACACTTCTATCATTCTGTTGTCGGACAGAAATGTACTTGGATGAATGGTGCCTGCATTCACAGTCCAGTCGCAAATGGAGTTGTTGGACTGACTCTGGACTAGTGGAACTAGACAGGTTTCACTTGGACCTTGGCCAAAGAGCTCTGCCATTTTGAGCAGAACTGATCTTAAGACCTTCGACTTGGAAATGTTCAGCAGTGGGTCGTTGTTGGACAGTCTGGTGGATGGTCTGCTAGCCGATCTGTGAACCACTAGGCTTTGTATTTCTGCCGAAATGGCAGTTAGAAAATAGGTCAAGGGGCTGGTCGCTCTCCCCTCATTTCCTCCGTTGGTTTTAGCCTTGATGATGCTATCTATGATGATGACTATGACCTGTCCAGCCAGAGGACCCAAGATGGCCTCAAGCTCCGTCTCTAACTCAAGGGGAGACTTGTGGCCGAGCGCAATATGCTCTATGGCATGGGAATACATCTTAGAAGTCGCCATGCTTAGCATCTCTTGGGCAAACTGTTGACTTGCTGAGATACTTCCAGTCAGCAGAACTAGAGTTCCCTGACTGACACTTCGCATTAGCTCAGCCCATCTGGAGTTGAGAAGGTTTATAACCAACTCGACAATACCCATCATAAACTTGCCGTCCGTTGACATTTTGCTAGGTCTGTATTTCTCCTGTCTACTCCGTTTGGGCGGCGGTACGATGTCGCCCTGCGACTGGCCGCTCTGGACCATGTCGAAGACAGAGTCCTCAGAAATGCCAAACACAGATCTCAGTGGTGCTGAGTGTGGTCTGTGTCTCATCTCTCTATCGCCACCCTCAGGTGAGGAGACATATCGCTCATTGTCCTCACTCAGCAAAGAGGTCAAACACCTGCAGAATGCACAATAGAAATTAATAATACATGGTAACAAAATAAAAAAATATGATCCAAGAATTTGGGACACAAACTCAACCTTGTTATTGTTATTCAAAGGAAGCATTGTGAACCATCTCAAACCACACTCAGTCCAAACATTAACATTTAGAGTAAACTTTTTAGAGTGGTTGTGTAGTATCTAAGTAGTATTTCTCACTAAGTGGATCTGGAATGGATATTTGTACCTATAACAGGAAAGACCTGCAAAAAGAGGAGGGGATAGAGCTAGGTATCTGTGAGAGGAGGGGATAGGGCTAGGTACCTGTGAGAGGAGAGGATAGGGCTAGGTACCTGTGAGAGGAGGGGATAGGGCTAGGTACCTGTGAGAGGCATGGATAGGGCTAGGTACCTGTGAGAGGAGGGGATAGGGGTAGGTACCTGTGAGAGGCATGGATAGGGCTAGGTACCTGTGAGAGGAGGGGAGAGGGGTAGGTACCTGTGAGAGGCATGGATAGGGCTAGGTACCTGTGAGAGGAGGGGAGAGGGGTAGGTACCTGTGAGAGGAGGGGATAGGGCTAGGTACCTGTGAGAGGAGGGGAAAGGCGTGGGAGTGCGTGTGCTGCAGGCGGTTCTGGCGCTGGTGCACCTGCTGGGTCCTCCACTACAGCTGAATCTGACGCTGCGGCCAAGAGAGGTCACCTCTCCTGCCTCATTACTTCCTGATCCAGAAGAGCTTGGCGAATCAGAGAGCTCTATCTGCATGGTGAGGTCAAGGGCGGGAACAACCACAGTGGATGTAGACTCCATCACCCATGCTACAATATCCATGCACTTGGCACTAAACTCATGTCTGCTCATCTGCAATGTTAAAAGACCATCCAGAGTTAGTTTGTTAAAGGGGCTGCACTGATATAAAACTTAGAACCATTTACTCAAGCTAGTCAATTAAAGCAGTGGTTCAGGATTAAAGGTCCTGCAGGATTTCCACAAATGAATGTTTGGTCCATTTTACCAACATTAACTACTTTAGAGGTGACTATAACTCACCCCGGCACGCATATTCTCACTCAGCAGATTCCAATGGCTGAAAAGTAAATAAATGCAAGTACACAATGAACTACATGACATTACCTCTATTATCTTAGACTACGTTATGGATGGACATGACCTCTATTATTTTAGATTACGTTATGGATGGACATTACCTCTATTATTTTAGATTACGTTATGGATGGACATTACCTCTATTATTTTAGATTACGTTATGGATGGACATTACCTCTATTATTTTAGATTACGTTATGGATGGACATTACCTCTATTATCTTAGATTACGTTATGGATGGACATTACCTCTATTATCTTAGACTACGTTATGGATGGACATTACCTCTATTATTTTAGATTACGTTATGGATGGACATTACCTCTATTATTTTAGATTACGTTATGGATGGACATTACCTCTATTATCTTTGATTACGTTATGGATGGACATTACCTCTATTATCTTAGACTACGTTAAGGATGGACCTCTATGGAACTAGGCCACACCCAGACATCCCTGATTGGTTATTTGGTCCGTTGAGTCCTTTGTATTGGCCCGAGACTATGGGAGACTCTCAATCTCCTCACCTCCTTCTCAAAACCCATTGGATGAGAAGGTCAGAAGGGCGGGACCTCTGGCTTTCTCATCCAATGGGTTTTGAGAAGAGAGGACACGAGGAGTATGCAATTGAGATAGGGAACATATCTAGGGGATGCATGGGGAAGCCAAAGAGCAACTTACTCGTCCTTCATGTCCTGCACAAAGGTGTGTAGGTCTGGGTAGCTTCTCTTTCCCCTGCTGAGGGTGAGACTGGTCTGGGAAGTTTCATCCTTGTGGGTCACGGTAGTGAAGGTCACCACTGCAGCCTGATGGCGACAACAGAAAGCAGAGTTAGGCTGGAATTCAATTTTGCGTCATTAAAACACAAAATATCTCAATGAAATGTCATCCATGTAATAGAAAAATACATCATACCTCCTGTGACTGAGATGGGATGGCAACAGCCTCGTCCAACTCACTCTCTCCTTCAACCTCCTGTGACTGAGATGGGATGGCAACAGCCTCGTCCAAATCACTCTCTCCTTCAACCTCCTGCGACTGAGATGGGATGGCAACAGCCTCGTCCAACTCACTCTCTCCTTCAACCTCCTGCGACTGAGATGGGATGGCAACAGCCTCGTCCAACTCACTCTCTCCTTCAACCTCCTGCGACTGAGATGGGATGGCAACAGCCTCGTCCAACTCACTCTCTCCTTCAACCTCCTGCGACTGAGATGGGATGGCAACAGCCTCGTCCAAATCACTCTCTCCTTCAACCTCCTGCGACCGAGATGGGATGGCAACAGCCTCGTCCAACTCACTCTCTCCTTCAACCTCCTGCGACCGAGATGGGATGGCAACAGCCTCGTCCAACTCACTCTCTCCCTCAACCTCCTGCGACTGAGATGGGATGGCAACAGCCTCGTCCAACTCACTCTCTCCTTCAACCTCCTGCGACTGAGATGGGATGGCAACAGCCTCGTCCAACTCACTCTCTCCTTCAACCTCCTGCGACTGAGATGGGATGGCAACAGCCTCGTCCATCTCACTCTCTCCTTCAACCTCCTGCGACTCAGATGGGATGGCAACAGCCTCGTCCAACTCACTCTCTCCTTCAACCTCCTGCGACTGAGATGGGATGGCAACAGCCTCGTCCAACTCACTCTCTTCTTCAACCTCCTGTGACTGAGTTGGGGTATCTGTGTCTAGAACAGCCTCGTCCAACTTGGTCAGTCTCTCAGCCTCACTGTGATCTTTATGGGATCTAGATAGAGAAAAGGAATATCTCTTAGGTCACTGCTATAATGTGAGTGTGAGGATGTGTAATTATAGAATTAGAATCACAGAATTAGAATGAATCATTCTAGAATTAGAATATAATCACTCAAATTCTATGGCTCCAATACTCTTGAGATGACTCGGCCTATCCAGAGCCAAATATTTAGAGAATTCTGCCAACTTTTAAAAGGACTCCATGTTAGCGCCTTGGAGCCTTTCATTTATCCTTTCATTATAAGTAAATTCTAATTATAGATGTTCAGTTACATAGCATTGTTTAAAATGTCAACATTGCCCATGGGGAGCCAGCTGTCATATGGATATCTACTGTGTCATGTAATGTATACATAAACTCAGCAAAAAAAGAAAACGTCCCTTTTTCAGGATCTTTCAAAGATAATTCGTAAAAATCCAAATATCTTCACAGATCTTCATTGTAAAGGGTTTAAACACTGTTTCCCATGCTAGTCCCCTGTAGCTCAGTTGGTAGAGCATGGCGCTTGCAACGCCAGGGTTGTGGGTTTGTTTCCCACGGGGGGCCAGTATGAAAATGTATGCACTCACTAACTGTAAGTCGCTCTGGATAAGAGTGTCTGCTAAATGACTAAAATGTAAAATGTTGTTCAATGAACCATAAACACTTAATGAACATGCACCTGTGCAACGGTCATTAAGACACTAACAGCTTACAGACGGTAGTTATGAAAACTTAGGACCCTAAAGAGGCCTTTCTACTGACTCTGAAAAACACCAAAAGAAAAATGCCCAGGGTCCCTGCTCATCTGCGTGAACGTGCCTTAGGCATGCTGCAAGGAGGCATGAGGACTGCAGATGTGGCCAGGGCAATAAATTGCAATGTCCGTACTGTGAGACGCCTAAGACAGAGCTACAGGGAGACAGGACGGACAGCTGATCATCCTCGCAGTGGCAGACCACGTGTAACAACATCGGCACAGGATCGGAACATCCTGCGGGACAGGTACAGGATGGAAACAACAACTGCCCGAGTTACACCAGGAACGCACAATCCCTCCATCAGTGCTCAGACTGTCCGTAATAGGCTGAGAGAGGCTGGACTGAGGGCTTGTAGGCCTGTTGTAAGGCAAGTCCTCACCAGACATCACCGGCAACACCGTCGCCTATGGGCACAAACACACCGTCGCTCGACCAGACAGGACTGGCAAAAAAGTGCTCTTCACTGACGAGTCGCGGTTTTGTCTCACCAGGGGTGATGGTCGGATTCGTGTTTATCGTCGAAGGAATGAGCGATACACCAAGGCCTGTACTCTGGAGCGGGATCGATTTGGAGGTGGATGGTCCGTCATGGTCTTGGGCGGTGTGTCACAGCATCATCGGACTACGCTTGTTGTCATTGCAGGAAATTTCAACGCTGTGCGTTACAGGGAAGACATCCTCCTCCCTCATGTGGTACCCTTCCTGCAGGCTCATCCTGACATGACCCTCCAGCATGACAATGCCACCAGCCATACTGCTCGTTCTGTGCGTGATTTCCTGCAAGACAGGAATGTCAGTGTTCTGCCATGAAGAGCCTGGATCTGTTGGATCGGAGGGTGAGGGCTAGGATTTAGCCATTCCCCCCAGAAATGTCTGGGAACTTGCAGGTGCCTTGGTGGACGAGGGGGTAACATCTCAGTTTATGTCTCAGTTGTTGAATCTTGTTATGTTCATACAAATATTTACATTACATTTTTACCATTTAGCAGACGCTCTTATCCAGAGCGACTTACAGTTAGTGAGTGCATACATTCTTTTATTTGTTTATTTTATTTTTATTCTTTTTTTATATATATATATATATTTTTTTCATACTGCCCCCCCGTGGGTATCGAACCCACAACCCTGGCGTTGCAAACGCCATGCTCTACCAACTGAGCTACATCCCTGCCGGCCATTCCCTCCCCTACCCTGGACGACGCTGTGCCAATTGTGCGCCGCCCCATGGGTCTCCCGGTCGCGGCCGGCTACGACAGAGCCTGGATTCGAACCAGGATCTCTAGTGGCACAGCTAGCACTGCGATGCAGTGCCTTAGAACACTGCGCCACTCGGGAGATGCGTTATTTACACGTTAAGTTTGCTGAAAATAAACGCAGTTGACAGTGAGAGGACGTTTCTTTTTTTGCTGAGTTTATATCTCAATGTCCCAACTCTCTAAATACATGGCTCTGGGCCTACCTCTCCATAGGCGGTGACCTTTGACCTACTACTGAATCTGTATCTGTAGGCCTATGTGATCCTGTAACCAGTCACAAATGTGTCATTAGTGTAAATCACTTACCTGACTTCCTTCATAACATCAGCTTCATTGATGGGGTCATCCAGGTCTATGAGGGTGAGGTCATTTCCATTGACCTCTGACCTCTGAAAGACAGCACAAAGTCATGTTTAGATGTCACCTACTGTGTCGCCTTTTGCCGTGTTCAAAACAACTGGGAAATCTCTGACTTCCGACTTCAGTGCGTTCAAGACAACTGGGAAATAGGGAAAAAAAACAAGCTCCGACTGGGAAAAATCGTTTTGAACAGTCATCCAACTCGGAATTCCAAGTCGGAAGCAGCGCGGCTTGGCGGGTCATGTTTTGGAGGACGCCTGACTCAACCTTCACCTCTCCCGAGCCCGCTGGGGAGTTGCAGCGATGAGACAAGATCGTAACAAGATCGTAACTACCATTTGGATATCACGAAAAATTGGGGAGAAAAAGGGGATAAAATTACCACCACAAAATGTAAAAAGGAATTCCAAGTCGGAAACTCTGGCATCTTTCTAGAGCTCCGACTTTCCGACCTGAAGATCACGGACGTCATGATTTGACCTAGTTATTTTTTTCGAGTTCCCAGTTGCCTTGAGAGCACCATTAACCCAACTCTCATTGTCACATCATAATGCATCATATTCAGAGAAATAGAATCACCAGAACATCATATCAGGTGTGCAGTTCAGTTTACCAGTCAAATTGCCAAAGTCAGAGGCTCTATCCTTTCTAGTGATTCTATTTCTATGGTCACATAATAATGCATCATATCTATGCTTGTGTCCGAAATAGCACCCTAGTTCCAATATAGTGCACTTCTTTTGGCTGGAGCCCTATAGAGTCCCACAGTATGAGTCATAATACCCATAAAACCTAGTGGTCTGGCAGCCTCTGGAACTGCCGTTCTGCAGCCAACAAGGCAGAGTTAATCTCAGCCTATGCTACCCTCCAGTCCCTCGACTTCTTGGCGCTGACGGAAACATGGATTACCACAGAAAACACTGCTACTCCTACTGCTCTTTCCTCGTCTAACCATGTGTTCTCGCATACCCCGAGAGCATCTGGTCGGCGCGGCGGTGGCACAGGAATCCTCATCTCTCCAAAGTGGACATTCTCTCTTTTTCCCCTGACCCATCTGTCTATCTCCTCATTTGAATTCCATGCTGTCACATCACTAGCCCATTCAAGCTTAACATCCTTGTCATTTATCGCCCTCCAGGTTCCCTTGGAGAGTTCATCAATGAGCTTGACGCCTTGATAAGTTCCTTTCCTGAGGATGGCTCACCCCTCACAGTTCTGGGTGACTTTAACCTCCCTACGTCTCTGCCTTTGACTCATTTCTCTCTGCCTCCTTCTTTCCACTCCTTTCCTCTTTTGACCTCACCCTCTCACCGTCCCCCCCTACTCACAAGGCAGGCAATACGCTTGACCTCATCTTTACTAGATGCTGTTCTTCTACTAATCTCACTGCAACTCCCCTCCAAGTCTCCGACCACTACTTTGTATCCTTTTCTCTCTCGCTCTCCTCCAACACTACTCACTCTGCCCCTACTCAGATGGTAATGTGCCATCACAACCTTCGCTCTCTCTCTCCCGCTACTCTCTCCTCTTCCATCCTATCATCTCTTCCCTCTGCTAAATCATTCTCCCTCCGATCTCCTGATTCTGCCTCCTCAACCCTCCTCTCCTCCCTTTCTGCATCTTTTGACTCTCTATGTCCCCTATCCTCCCGGCCGGCTCGGTCCTCCCCTCCTGCTCCGTGGCTTGACGACTCATTGCGAGCTCACAGAAGAGGGCTCCGGGCAGCCGAGCGGAAATGGAGGAAAACTAGACTCCCTGCGGACCTGTCATCTTTTCACTCCCTCCTCTCTACATTCTCTTCCTCTGTTTCCGCTGCTAAAGCCACTTTCTACCACTCTAAATTTCAAGCCTATGCCTCTAACCCTAGGAAGCTCTTTGCCACCTTCTCCTCCCTGCTGAATCCTCCTCCCCCACCCTCCTCCCTCTCTGTGGATGACTTTGTCAACCATTTTGAAAAGAAGGTTGACGACATCCGATCCTCATTTATTAAGTGAAATGACACCGCTGGTCCTGCTCACACTGCCCTACCCTATGCTTTGACTTTTTTCTCCCCTCTCTCTCCAGATGAAATCTTGCGACTTGTGACGGCCGGCCGCCCAACAACCTGCCTGCTTGACCCTATCCCGTCCTCTCTTCTCCAGACCATTTCCGGAGACCTTCTCCCTTACCTCACCTCACCTCACCTCCCACATCAACTCATCCTTGACCGCTGGCCATGTCCCTTCCGTCTTCAAGAGAGCGAGAGTTGCACCCCTCCTCAAAAAACCTACACTCGATCCCTCCGATGTCAACAACTACAGACAAGTAAGTATCCCTTCTTTCTTTTCTCTCCAAATCTCTTGAGCGTGCCGTCTCTAGCCAACTCTCCTGCTATCACTCTCAGAATGACCTTCTTGATCCAAACCAGTCAGGTTTCAAGACTGGTCATTCAACTGAGACTGCTCTTCTCTGTGTCATGGAGGCTCTCCGCACTGCTAAAGCTAACTCTCTCTCCTCTGCTCTTATCCTTCTAGACCTATCCGCTGCCTTTGATATTGTGAACCATCAGATCCTCCTCTCCACCCTCTCCGAGTTGGGCATCTCCGGCGCTGCTCACTCTTGGATTGCGTCCTACCTGACAGGTCGCTCCTACCAGGTAGCGTGGCGAGAATCTGTCTCCGCACCATGTGCTCTCACCACTGGTGTCCCCCAGGGCTCAGTTCTAGGCCCTCTCCTATTCTCTCTATACACCAAGTCACTTGGCTCTGTCATATCCTCACATGGTCTCTCCTATCATTGCTACGCAGACGACACACAATTAATTTTCTCCTTTCCCCCTTCTGATAACCAGGTGGCGAATCGCATCTCTGCATGTCTGGCAGACATATCAGTGTGGATGTCGGATCACCACCTCAAGCTGAACCTCTGCAAGACGGAGCTGCTCTTCATCCCTGGGAAGGACTGCCCGTTCCATGATCTCGCCATCACGGTTGACAACTCCATTGTGTCCTCCTCCCAGAGTGCAAAGAGCCTTGGCGTGACCCTGGACAACACCCTGTCATTCTCTGCTAACATCAAAACGGTGACCCGATCCTGCAGGTTCATGCTCTACAACATTTGCAGAGTACGACTCTACCTTACACAGAAAGCGGCACAGTTCCTAATCCAGGCACATGTCATCTCCCGTCTGGATTACTGCAACTCGCTGTTGGCTGGGCTCCCTGCCTGTGCCATTAAACCCCTACAACTTATCCAGAACGCCGCAGCCCGTCTGGTGTTCGACCTTCCCAAGTTCTCTCATGTCACCCCGCTCAGTTGAGGCTCGCATCTACTACAAGACCATGGTGCTTGCCTACGGAGCTGTGAGGGGAACGGCACCTCCTTACCTTCAGGCTCTGGCACCCCAATGGTGGAACAAGCTCCCCCACGACGCCAGGACAGCGGAGTCACTGACCACCTTCCGGAGACACTTGAAACCCTACCTCTTTAAGGAATACCTGGAATAGTATGAAGTAATCCTTCTACCCCCCCCCTCCCCCCCCATAAAAAAAAAGAAGAAAAATAAGTGGTTGTCCCACTGGCTATCATAAGTTGAATACACCAATTGTTGAATGCACCATTGTAAGTCGCACTGGATAAGAGCGTCTGCTAAATGATATAAATGTAAAATGTAAATATACTGATAAAAGTCAACTTGTCCGAGAGAGATTTACATGGTTACAAAAACGTCACGCCAGGGTAAGCCTACACGAAATACAGCCCTTATTTTATGTGTTTCTAAAATCGGCTATGGGAAAAATGAATGGTGGAAAAACGATTGGAACCATGTCCCTGTTTGACCGCTAGGTTTTTTGGGTATTATCACACCTCCACTGTGGGACTCTATAGAGGGGTTGGTTGTTAAGCAACAAAACTGGCATGCAACTATGGGGCAAAATAGACAGGGTTTGACTTAGACTGTTGACAACATGTAAACTATATTTAGTCTCTAAATGTTTAATGCAAACATAAATACATTTGAACAATGAACTCGTCTCAAATACATTGTTACAGTTGTTGTTGGTTAGCTAGGTAGCGAATTTGAGTCATTGCATAGACATGATATCAGTCAAAACACCTCAAAACAAGACATGGTATCAATAACACCATACAACAAGCTGAAACATGCCACAGAGCTACGATTCCCCACATGGCAGCTTGTTGTTAGCTGAGGTTCAGAATCATAACAAGATACACGACTTCGGGCCATCGATGCGCGGGCATCGTTTTCGTGACGTCAGCCAACCCTTCTATGGCTCCTGGTCAAAAGTAGTACACTAGCCTACATAGGGAATAGGGTGCCATTTTGGACGAAATTATGAAGGTGCTGTCATAACCTTTGACCCCCATTTGACCCTACTGTACCTTTAGCCAACTCTCATGACTCCCCGGCCATAGACTTTCTGTCACACCCTGGTGCTGGGACTCATTATTGTTTATCCAGGGTGTGTGCAGTCTATGTGTTTATGTTCTAGGTTGGGTGTCTAGGTTGTTGTTTTTCTAGGTTTGTTCAATGACTCCCAATCGGAGGTAACGAGTGTCAGCTGTTCGGCTCGTTATCTCTGATTGGGAGCCATATTTATTCTGTATGTTTTCCTGTGGGGTTTGTGGGTTTTTGTTTCTTGGTTACATGTTCCGTATGTCAGTGATTTGTAACTTGAGAACTTCACGTATCGTCTTTTGTTTTGTTTTCGTGAGTACGTTTATTAATAAATTATGTTCACTCGCAACGCTGCGCTTTGGTCCGCTTCCTCATTGGTAGACGATCGTGACACTTTCTAGTTTGATATTACAGCATGAATAGCACATTATTTCATTTGTTAAACAATATTTAATCCACAGTAATTAATATAATTGAAGATTTAAAAATAAATAACATGCCTACCTTGAACTCTTTATTCTCCATCTCCTTGCAAAATCAGCACATTTCCTTGCCAAAATGAACGCGCATCCAGAGCGAAAACAAACGCAATCCTCCAGCACTAGGGAGGTTTAGACTGAACTGCTCCAGCGGTTTTTCATCAGTTTCAACGTTTATCAGTGATGACGTAACAATGACCTGTACAGATTTGACGCACTTTCGATCTCGTGCTGATGCAACACTCTGTGTTGTTGAAAGCTCATGTATGGAAATCCTGCGAGTTGTAAACAAATTTAGGCTATTGTTGCCCTTAAAACTGTAATGTTGAGGACGCCATGAAAAATAAAATACATAACCCACACCGTTAGGCCAAGGTACATGCAATATTCATCACTTTGCCAATAGACTTCTTGTTCCTTGTTGTATGTAGCCTTTCTTTTGGGATTAGCACCACTGTCACCTAGAAATTGATACTGCGGTTGTCACATAAAACAGATAACCCATAGTTCATTATTAAATAACATAACTCATTTCTTTATTTTATTACTCATAAAATATACAGCAATCTTCAGATACTGAAAGAATTCATGGGAGTTTCGATTCAGTCACTATTTCATATGTACATGCTAGTTTCATCCTTTTAAAGAAAAAAAGGACACGAAAAAACCTGTGAACCTCCTGATCCTGATTTGACGAACATAGCATATGTATTGTACATATTTCCAGTTAAAATTATTTTAAAAAAGAGACAAAAACGGGGGTTTGAACAAGCAATCACATAAAAGGTTTGAGTGGTTTCATTTTTTTGAAGAAGTTAAGCAAGCAAAACCTGTCAAAATACATTGATTATAAGACCAAGACAAATAATATATATATATTTTTTTCAACAGAAGAAAATCTAAATGCTGCTGTCCTACCATTGGTTTACAGTGTTTCTCCTCTCCAAGGGAGGCATGTTTTCCCCCTCGTATGCCTCGGAATAGTATCAGTGCTTTTCACAAACGTTGTATTACTTAGTGTGCATCATTGTTTTCGCTCATACAGCTGCCCCTACTCTCCTAACCTCCCCTCAGTAACTAAAGAAGGCACAAAATGATGACATAAATATCACAAGAAAGAATACATGAATTAATAATTTACTTTCTAAAATATTTTCTAGAGGGCAAAGGACAGGTAGGTTTAATAACGCAAATGTAAAAAGTCCTGTCGCTCACATACAAATGCAAAATCTAAATGGCACCCTATTCTTTATAGAGTACACTACTTTTGACCAGAACCCTATGGCCCTGGTCAAAAGTAGTGTACTATAAAGGGAATAGGGTGCCATTGGGGATGGAAATTCTTTGAAATTACTCATGAGAGCAAATACTACGATTCTTTGGTTCCCACAGAGGGTCAGGAGCTTAAGACATGAATGATATTATTAAAATGTTTGTTCATAAAAAATAAATGATTTCCCCTCCTCCCACATGGATTACAGACAAGAGGCTAGGTGCGTTCTGACTGTCTTAGTGTGCGGATAAACATGACCATCACTCTCATAAAACTTAAATGAAACATCACTCCTTATGTTTTTTCTCAGGCCAAAACGCTCAATCACATTTCTACTGTCAAAACAGGTTTTGAAAAGGCTTCTTCCGCATCTTTTGGTCCATGTCTGTTTTTCACTCAGTGAAGTGCTACTATCCCCTTGGACTACAGGTTATTGCCGTCATAAGGTGTCCGTCTGTCTGTTGGCTGGACAGTTTCTACCGTTTAGGACCTTTGTGGGTAAAGGTAAAGGTGGGGTATAGCAGCAGCAGTTCCTCTGAAGTCCAGTATCTGCTGGAAGGACACCTGGTGGTACGAGAGGATGAGTGTGGCCAGCCAGCCTGTTGTGCCTCCCCCTCTCCCTCCCTCCCTCCCTCCCTCCATTTCTCTCTCTCCATCTGCAGGACTCTTAAGGCTCCTGTGCGGACTGTCTCGGCTCGTGCCCTCCCAAAGCTGGCTGTGGTGATTTAAGACACGGTGTGTATGTGTGGATTTGTTTGTGGCCTCTGCCCCACTTCACTGTCCATCCGCCTACCCTTGGCTCCCCTCCTGGGCAGCGACCACCACCCCCCTCAGTATGTCTCTGAGTCTGAGTCGTTGAGTTCCTCATCCTTGTAGAAGCCTCCATCGTGGTCGCGGTGGCCGATGTTGTTGAAGCTGCAGTAGGAGCTGTGCTCGCTGCGCAGCACGGGCAGGCTGTCGAAGGTCACACTCTTGGAGGGGCTGGTGGTGTAGTGGTTAATGGCACTGAAGGACAGGCTGGGCGCCGGGTTGCAGGGGGACACGGGCATCATGGTGGCCAGGATCAGCGCCAGGCAGTCCGCCACGTCTTTGTTGGGGGCGCAGGCCAAGGCAGGCGTGTAACCTGAGGGGTTCAAACAGAACAGCAGAGGGTCACTTCAGGAGCATCACCGTTTACTATAACACTTTTGGTGAAAAACATGAAATAACAGCAGGCTAGGAGATACAAAGTTAAGACAATAACCAAGCAGTGGACTAGAGAGAAACATTTGTGGACACATTGAGAAGAGAAGTACAGAAGAAAACGGTGTTAGCGTTATGGATCTTACCATTCTCATCGACTGCTAGCACGCTAGCACCCTTCACTAGTAGCTCCTGAACCACCACCGTCAGACCATTTCTGGCTGCAACGTGTAACGGCCTGAGGAGAAAGTACCGTCAGATTAGCCAGCAGCAAATGAGGATACCTCCCAAATGCCAGACTATTCCCTATATAGTGCACTTCTTCTAATTCTTCTGGCCCAATTAATACAGCTGAACCATACGTACGTCTGTAAGGCTGCGTTAGTCGAGTTGATGAGGTTCCTGTCTGTAATCTTCTCCAATATCAACAAAGCACTGGTTTCATGCCCCTTTAAAAACCAGAGTCAAACATGTCAGACCAAAATTTCAACCAGAGAGAGCCAACTGTTCAGATGAACGTCATCTTCATGTGGGGATGCTCACCTTACTGCAGGCCAGATGAAGAGCAGTGTTCTTGACTGCATCCTGCAGGGTGAGCTCTGCTTTGGCACTGCTCACCAACAGCTCTGACACAGACAGAGAAACATAAAGAAACTCAATTAGGAAATGAAGCGACTTATTAAAATGTAAAACAGACATGTTGAACTTAAGCCGGCTGGGCGAGGCAAAGCGGAGGAGAGGGGGCTGCGTACCGACAGCGTTGGTTTGTCCGTTCTCAGCAGCCATCATGAGGGAGGTCTTCCCGGAGGCATCGGGGGAGTTGACCTGGGCGTTGTGGCCTAGCAGCAGCTGAAGACACTCCACGTGGTCCGTGAAAGCCGCCGCATGCAGGGGGGTCCTGGAGAGAGAGGAAACTTATTTCACCGATATCATGTAGGACTGTTATAAACAAGTTTGTTCAATTAACCCTGTTTATACCATAGAAATATAAAATCACTAATAGATGTATTAAAAGTAATCTACAATCCCTCATCCAACCCCAGAGGTCATTTTATTCCCAAAACAACATTCTCCAAAAGAAAAGGACTTTGTCATGTGCTGTAGTTACCGGTTCTTGGTGTCAGTGGCGTTGACAATGGCCGGCCCCAGAGTGTCAATCAGCATCTCTGCAGCCCCCTCGTTGTCATTGATCACAGCTCAGTGGAGGGGGCTGAACGAGTTGCCCTCGGTCTTGTGGAAAACCTCCTGTTCCAGCAGCACCTCTACACACGTGTCATGGCCTTGTGGAAGATTGATTCATACAGGAAAAAGATGACGTCGCTGCAGACCACAACAATACTCTCAGAGAAAGCTACACATCTGACAATGGTGAAGTCACAAAAGATGTTTTAGCTACAACATATGCTATGTCAATCCCTGACAAAGTCCTGTTTCAGTGTAAGGTCCTCCACTGAGAGTCATAACCCCTAATTCTGTTGTAGTCTTGTTCATTCCCCCACATGGCTCCGTCCACACCAATCGAATGCTTTTCAAGCCACAAGAGGGAGTGAATGAGTGTACACTTCATGGAGGAGAGAACAGAGCTACAGTCCAGTTAGTCAGTACGTACCGTTGTATGGCCTGCCTAATTCAGGGACATGTTTACGGTGCTGAAGAGAGAAAATCAGAAAAGATCTAGTGTTCCGTTAGTCCAGTACGTACCGTTGTAGCAGGCCCAGTGTAGTGGCGTGTAGCCCTGGTTGTCTGTGATGACGGGGAGGGTCTCCACTGACTGGGCGGCGTGTAGGAGTCCCCCCAGCACCCCGATGTGTCCGGATGCCGCCGCCAGGTGGACAGGGGTCCGCCCCTTACAGTCCCGAACCAGGAAGCTGGCGTTGTGCTGCAGCAGGGCCTCCACACACTCCTCATGACCCGTCACCGCCTGGGAGGAAGGGCAGGGAGACAAGAATGGATTTGAATAACTAATAATCAATGATATAATAATGAATCATCAATTATTACAAATGATGTCTGGAGGCAGGTCCCCCTACAGGGATGAATACACCACTACCCATGGACAACTACTTTTCTGAAGATAATATGTATATTTGAGCCTCCCCGTCTCTTTCTGTGTGTGAGCGTATACAGCCAGCTCTCCTCCTCACCCCTCTGTGTAGCGCTGTTCTGCCCCACTTGTCTTTGGCTTCTACGCTGGCTCCCTTGTTGAGCAGTGAGTACACACAGTCTGTGTGTCCGCTCAGCACCGACAGCATCAGAGGGGTTCTGATACACAAGACAACAAGGTCATATTACAAACTGGTAATAACCAGGCTGAGTCCCAAATGGCAACCTATTCCCTATATGGTACACTACTTTTGACCTGAGCCCATAGGGTTCTGGTTTAAAGTAGTGCACCAAGTAGGGCATAGGGTGCCATTTGGGACGTAGACCTAGTGTCAAAATCTCTTTATTTCAGGAATTGTATCCAAAACCCAATTGACTTACTGTCCATTCCCGTCTTGAACGTCCACTGGACTCTGGAGGTCAGCATTTCCAATCAGCAAACGCAAACACTCCGAATGACCGTTGGTAGCTAGAGGAGGATAAATACAGAGGATATAAGAATGTGAGATGATTGACCGTTGGTAGCTAGAGGAGGCTAAACAGAGAGGATATAAGAATGTGAGATGATTGACCGTTGGTAGCTAGAGGAGGCTAAACAGAGAGGATATAAGAATGTGAGATGATTGACCGTTGGTAGCTAGAGGAGGCTAAACAGAGAGGATATGAGCTGATTGCTGGACGACTATTACCTTCACATGAACAGACAGATTTCTAGAACAGTGGTATTGGTAAATGACATCCTCATGATGTTAACACAGCAGATAATAAAACATTTTGGGGCTGAGGCCCTCGAAGCCTGTCACCTGCTAGCTGTGTACCTGGCTCTGGATAGAAGTCCCCCTGTGCACTGATCTAGGATCAGCTTACCCTCCCCAGATCCTCAGCAATAATGACAAAAAATGACCTTAGATCAGTGTGTAGTGGGCATTTTCACACTATGCTATATAATATCCCTAGAGTGGACATTGGCGTCCTAGCAACATGACCAAACAAATGTCCATCTTGGTAAGGAAAACTTTTGAATTACAGAATCTCTAGGTCTTACGTGATATCCTATGCGTACCTGCAGCGTGGATGGGGGTCCTCTTCAGGGTGAAGTCTTTAACCAGGATGGAGGCTCCCTGGTTGATGAGGACGTGAACACACTCCACATGGCCTTTAAAGGCAGCCAGGTCCAGAGGGGTGCGCCCCTGGCTGTTCCTCACGTCTAGATCCAGCAGAGACTGAACCAGGACCTCCATAGCATGGTGGTGGCCGTGGTACGCCTGAATGGAAACAAACACACAGTCTGAAGCAAATTCCAGTGGTATGCCTGAACAGATATACACTCCTAATATAATAAATGTCCTATAGTAGACCAGTGGTACGCCTGAACAGAAATACACTCCTAATATAATCAATGTCCTATAGTAGACCAGTGGTACGCCTGAACAGAAATACACTCCTAATATAATCAATGTCCTATAGTAGACCAGTGGTACGCCTGAACAGAAATACACTCTTAATATAATCAATGTCCTATAGTAGACCAGTGGTACGCCTGAACAGAAATACACTCTTAATATAATCAATGTCCTATAGTAGACCAGTGGTATGCCTGAACAGATATACACTCCTAATATAATAAATGTCCTATAGTAGACCAGTGGTACGCCTGAACAGAAATACACTCCTAATATAATCAATGTCCTATAGTAGACCAGTGGTACGCCTGAACAGAAATACACTCCTAATATAATCAATGTCCTATAGTAGACCAGTGGTACGCCTGAACAGAAATACACTCTTAATATAATCAATGTCCTATAGTAGACCAGTGGTACGCCTGAACAGAAATACACTCTTAATATAATCAATGTCCTATAGTAGACCAGTGGTATGCCTGAACAGATATACACTCCTAATATAATAAATGTCCTATAGTAGACCAGTGGTACGCCTGAACAGAAATACACTCCTAATATAATCAATGTCCTATAGTAGACCAGTGGTACGCCTGAACAGAAATACACTCCTAATATAATCAATGTCCTATAGTAGACCAGTGGTACGCCTGAACAGAAATACACTCTTAATATAATCAATGTCCTATAGTAGACCAGTGGTACGCCTGAACAGAAATACACTCTTAATATAATCAATGTCCTATAGTAGACCAGTGGTACGCCTGAACAGAAATACACTCTTAATATAATCAATGTCCTATAGTAGACCAGTGGTATGCCTGAACAGAAACAGTCCTAGACCCCTAAAGTAGACCAGTGTCTCTCAAATCGGGTGCCCATTTTTTCTCCCGCCCAGCATCAACATCGAAGGTCCCTGTCAAGCGTGAGATTTAGAAACACTCTACTTCTCCTCTGTTGGAGGTTGATTAACTCAAATGGCAAAATAAGGAAATCATCCTCATCATCACTGTGTCAAAACATGCATGTATTTTACACTAATCAGGAACAGATAGGAACATGGTGTGTGAGTGTCTGGACAATCAACTTTTCGTGGAAAAACAACACCATGCCTGCATCCCAGATAGCACCCTATTTCCCATGTAGTGCAGTACTTTTGATCTGGGCCCATAAGGCTCTGGTCAAAAGTAGTGCACTAAATAGGGAATAGGGTGCCATTTGTCATGTGGCGAGACCCCTACAGGAGCAGGTAGGCTTTACTCACAGCTAAGTGTAGGGGGCTGATGGGAGCTCTGACATCAGAGTCGTTCAGGATGTCTGTCCCTGAGGTTTCCATTAGCTGGGGAAAGACAAGGACGGGCCAGTTTAGACTTGTAACATATTTACTTTGAAGGTTAGTCTAGTAGCATGTTTCATGTTGTAAATCTCAGTGACCAGCCCCTGCAGACATACTGGGGTGTTGCATTCGTATCTTAAACAAGCTAGTGTGAGGAAAAGTAACCAACTGGTACTTACCACATCTAAAGGTGTTTCACTTGCAATCTGGAAAAAGAACATCAAGAGTGACGATGCGGCCACGACAAACATGCAACCACACCTTAAAACCTACTGAATATCAACGTCTGTCCCAAATGGCACCCTATTCCCTATATAGTGCATTACTTTTGACCAGAGCCCTATGGGCCCTACATTCATTTGGGACGCAGACAAAATGGTCTGTGAATGCAGGGCGTCTAGTACCCTGTGGTTCTGACTCACCAGCTCCAGACAGAGGCGGTGTCTGTACGCAGACGCGTAATGGACTGCGTTGTAGCCCTGATTGTCCCTGATCCCTGGGTTAGCGTCGTTTCGCAGCAAATATTCCAGACACCTAGAGGTCAGAGGTCAAGAGTTCACTAATCATTATACCAACATCAAGACAGACAGATAAGCAAGCAGAGACACTTTCCCAAAGGAGACGTGGCCAAGCTTTCACACTGCAGATTTTAACACTAGTATGCATTCAAACACGGCCAACAACATACTCTAGACTACAATGAAATGTGAAAGGTCATGGCACCACAACATACTCTCCAGACTACAGTGAAATGTGAAAGGTCATGGCACCACAACATACTCTCCAGACTACAGTGAAATGTGAAAGGTCATGGCACCACAACACACACAACAGTAAGAGAGGTGTGAGACGTACTTTCCGTCTGTGTCGGAGGCAGCAGCGTAGTGGAGCGGGGTGCAACCCCTTTTATCCAGATCGTTCACACTGGCCCCAGACCCCACCAAGGCAAACAGACACTGGTAGTTACAATTGGCTGCCGCATAATGCAGAGGACTCCTAGAAGAACGCACAGAAACCATTCAACATCAACAACAGAAACAGCTTATTGGAGCTGTATAACATTTACATTTTACATTTATGTCATTTAGCAGACACTCTTATCCAGTGCGACTTACAGGAGCAATTAGGGTTAAGTGCCTTGCTGCAGGGCACATAGATTTTTCACCTAGTCGGCTAGGGGATTCGAACCAGCAACCTTTTGGTTACTGACCCAACGCTCTTAACCGCTAGGCTACCTGCCGCCCAATCTTTCCCATAATAATTCCTATATGCCCCTATACTATATTCCAAATTATCATAAAGATCACATATGAAAGTTATTTGATGCCACAGACAGACCTTCCGAAGCTGTCCTTTCTGTTGAAGTCTGCCCCTGTGTTGAGCAGCAGATTCAGACAGTCCAGGTTCCTGGTAACAAGATATCAAGTTCAGAAAGGCTCTCGTACATCAGAGCTATCAGGTGGACGGTAACAAGATATCAAGTTCAGAAAGGCTCTCGTACATCTGAGCTATCAGGTGGATGGTAACAAGATATCAAGTTCAGAAAGGCTATCGTACATCTGAGCTATCAGGTGGATGGTAACAAGATATCAAGTTCAGAAAGGCTCTCGTACATCTGAGCTATCAGGTGGATGGTAACAAGATATCAAGTTCAGAAAGGCTCTCGTACATCTGAGCTATCAGGTGGATGGTAACAAGATATCAAGTTCAGAAAGGCTCTCGTTCATCTGAGCTATCAGGTGGATGGTAACAAGATATCAAGTTCAGAAAGGCTCTCGTTCATCTGAGCTATCAGGTGGACGGTAACAAGATATCAAGTTCAGAAAGGCTCTCGTACATCTGAGCTATCAGGTGGATGGTAACAAGATATCAAGTTCAGAAAGGCTCTCGTACATCTGAGCTATCAGGTGGATGGTAAAAAGATATCAAGTTCAGAAAGGCTCTCGTTCATCTGAGCTATTAGGTGGATGGTAACAATGAGAACCTGAAAGAAAAGAGAAACCCGTACACTGCTCTTGCTAGTATCACTGTTTTTATAATGCTACTAAAAGCAATAATAAAAAGTGATACTAGCAAGAGCAGTTTGCAGGTTTCTCTTCTCTTTCAAGAAGATATAAAGACAATTTAGACCAGAGCGCAAGTCAATACCACCATGGCAAAGAACCACATTATACAGAAATGATACCGCACTAATGATCTATACGATTTTTTAAATAACTCTAAACAATACTGCTAAACCATGTGAAATGTAAGAGTGTGAATATGTGTTTGTTCTTTCTGGTGGCTTTCCAGTTCATGAACTAAATATTCCTTGGTGTAAAGCCTGGACCAGTCCACTCACCCTCCAGCTGCTGCAGCATGTAAACAGGTCCTTCCAAAGTCGTCAGGGGTGTCTATATCAAAGCCTGATGAGAGGAGCTTCCGACAGCAGTCAGAGAACCCACTGAGAGCAGCCAGGTGGAGGGGGAACATCCCATGGACGCCTCGCCTGCAACACATTTTTACATTTTAGATCAACCCCCCACACACCACAATGTGTTGAGCATAGTCTCCAAGCGGCAATTCGGTCAATGACAGAATTGCAGATGCATGTTGCATTATTGCTGGAAACTGTGTGTGTGTGTGTTCTCACTTGGCTGTGTCAGCTCCGTTCGTGATGAGTGTATTGATGAGTAACTCGTGGCCGTAGCGAGCAGAGATGTGCAGGGGTGTGTTTCCATTCTTTTCTTCACAGTCGATCTCAGCACCTACAGAACACACACACACACAGACACACACACACAGACACACACACACACACACACGTCAACCACTTGACCCAAGAGGCATCATGAAGCATTATGTTCAACCACATTGCAAGTAACATTGCTCTGTGCCAGTGAATCATGGTTTGAAGACTAAAGACAATGCTGAAGAGCCTACTGGTTCATATATATTCAGTTGAGAGCATTCACAGCGACTCACCATTCTGGATGATGGCTTGAGATCTGGAGAAGCGTCCGTGGATGGCCGTCATGTGGAGGGGGGTCTTTCCATCTTTACTCTGCAGATAGAAAGACAAAGATGGTTCACACGGCAGTCTGTGCTGCTGACCACAGGCAAAATCAAACACGTATTGGAGGAGCGCTTGATTGCATTTAGTTTGCATTGTTAGGCCTATTCCATTGGTATTTGAATGTAGACCAGGGCCAAATACTAAGCCATGTGCTGCGTCAGTGTGTGCGTCCCAAATGGCACCCTATTCTCTTCATAGTGAACTACTTTTTGAACCAAAGTAGTGTACTTATAAAGGGAACAGGGTGCCATTTGGGACACAGGCAGTGTCACCACGGCTCCTTGCTCTATGGGCCCCTGGTCAAAAGTAGTGCACTACATAGGGAATAGGGTGTTATTTAGTTCAGACACAGTGTTGGTCATCCGGTCTCCTCACCTTGATGTTGACGAGGGCCCCGTTGCCCACCAGCAGCTCCAAGCAGAGCGCCCCATGGCGCGAGGCGGCCGTGAAGTGGAGTGGGGCGAAACCCTTCTCGTACACCTGGTTCACGTTGGCGCCACACTCGATCAGCTCATTCACCACCACGTCCTGCCCGTTGTAGCATGCCACGTGGAGGGGGGTGTTACCGTAACCATTGGGCTCATTTATCTGGAGGGAGCAAGGGAGGGAAAAGAGTGGAGAGAGAGAGGGGGGGGGGGGGGGGGGGAACAAAACAATACATTCCTGATCAGGTCACTTGGTTCTGAAAACCCCCTGGCCCAAAACACTGGCTCCAACCTCCATCTCTTCATTACTTGAAAGGAAATCATTCGCCAACCCACTAGAGCTCTGTATTTTCATTGAGTTGTAATTGAACAGTGACTACACATTTGAATGCGTGTTGACTCACATCCACTCCAAGGTCCAGGAGGTACTTGACCACACTGATCATTCCACTGGAGGCTGCAGAGTGGAGAGGGGTGTAGGCCTTCTTGTCTTTACAGGACACCTCTGATCCATGAGAGGCCAGCAGTTTCACCACCTCAATGTGCCCTATGGTAGGTAGAGAGAGCGAGAGCGAGAGCGAGAGAGAGATTAGTTTACAGTGGTACACAGCACCATAAGCAACACCTACATCATGTTAGTACAACTGAAAACATCTAATCAACCTACTTAGTACATGATTCTGACATAATAACACACTAGACGTGGCTCATACAGCTGAGCTGTGAGACTAACACACAGTCCATTCATTCATTCATTCATTCATTGGTATAAAAGACATTAGTCAGAATGTAAATGATGTGGTAAACTCATCACCCATGTAAGCAGCCCAGTGGATTGCTCGCCGATCCTTCTTGTCAAAGGCATTAATGTTGGCTCCTCTGGAGAGAAGCAGCCTCACCATCTAACAGGGAGAGGAGAGCGAAACAAAACACAGGTTGAGGAAAACTAAACAGCAAAATCCGCTAAATCTGGCTTCAAAGCCTCCCCTTTAAAAAATATATTTTGTATTCACAATGAATGAAAGATAACATGTAAAGACATTGTACATTTCTCCCCTTTTAGTCCCCCTTTGACCTCCCCCTCCCCCCAGAATGCCTCCAAACACATTTAAAAAGAAAGGGAAAGTAATTGAGTTACATGTCAGAAAACAAAACAAAAGTATACAACAACGTTACTTCAAGCAAAAATGTAATAGCCTAACAATTTCAGGTGATTAAGTGATTTTATAGGCCTATATAGCAGTAATCTCAAGGTGGGGCCAAGAGTACAAATTTGGAGGAAGTGTTTGGAGCTGTTCAAAACAGGATATCATCGGGTCCCAGGAGGAATAAAATGAGTTGGTTGACCCTCGAATGGTAACTTCATTTTTTCTCATTTTAGGAACAGCTTCAGATCTTCGAGCCAAAGAGAGGCTAAGGGAGGATTGATAGATTTCCAATCCAATAAAATCCTTCTGCGGGCTAACAGGGAGGCAAAGGCAATGGCATCTAGCTGTCTATTGGTCAGAGAAGGATTGTTGTTTGGTACTCCAAAAATAGCAATTTCTGCACTAGGCTGCAACTTTATATCAAATGCTTCAGAAAGGGTTTTAAATAGTGGACAAATAATCTGCCAGACGGGGACAGGACCAGAACATGTGGGTCAAGTCCGCCAAGGAGCTTTTACACCTGTCACATGTACCATCAATATTTGGGTAGAATTTGGACAATCTGGCCTTACTGAAATGGATACGGTAAAGTACCTTAAACTGTATAAGGCTGAGCCGGGCACAAGAGGAGCTTCCATTTACCCTCAGTAAGGCATTTCACACTCAGATCGGATTTTATTCAAAGCCTCCTCTGAACAAACTCAAGCATACAACTAGGGCTGTGATGGTCATGGAACTTCAGGTGTCGGTGATTGGCGTGTCTTATGTACGTGGTCATCGACAAAACTGACAGCTGACAGGGGGGCGGGACGGACATTAGCAAAGGAAAACATTAGCGCGTTTAGGCCAGTCTTGCTCTCAAGTTTGGGGAAGCTAATTTTCTCCTTGAAAAATATCAAGCATTCCATGCATCATCACATTTGCAAACTTATTTTTGTTTAGTTTTTTGTTTTCACCTTTATTTAACCAGGTAAGCCAGTTGAGAACAAGTTCTCATTTACAACTGCGACCTGGCCAAGATAAAGCAAAGCAGTCCGATAAAAACAACACAGAGTTACATATGGGGTAAAAAAACATAAAGTCAAAAATACAACAGAAAATATATATACAGTGTGTGCAAATGTAGCAAGTTATGGAGGTAAGGCAATAAATAGGCTATAGTGCAAAATAATTACAATAGTATTAACACTGGAATGCTAGATGTGCAAGAGATTATGTGCAAATAGAGATACTGGGGTGCAAAAGAGCAAAATAAATAACAATATAGGGATGAGGTAGTTGGGTGGGCTAATTTCAGATGGGCTGTGTACAGGTGCAGTGATCGGTAAGGTGCTCTGACAACTGATGCTTAAAGTTTGTGAGGGAGATAAGAGTCTCCAGCTTCAGAGATTTTTGCAATTAGTTCCAGTCATTGGCAGCAGAGAACTGGAAGGAATGGCGGCCAAAGGAGGTGTTGGCTTTGGGAATGACCAGTGAGATATACCTGCTGGAGCGCAGACTACGGGTGGGTGCTGCTATGGTGACCAATGAGCTAAGATAAGGCGGGGATTTGCCTAGCAGTGATTTATAGATGGCCTGGAGCCAGTTGGTTTGACGACGAACATGTAGTGAGGACCAGCCAACAAGAGCGTACAGGTCACAGTGGTGGGTAGTGTATGGGGCTTTGGAGACAAAACGGATGGCACTGTGATAGACTACATCCAGTTTGCTGAGTAGAGTGTTGGAGGCTATTTTGTAAATGACATCGCCGAAGTCAAGGATCGGTAGGATAGTCCGTTTTACGAGGGCATGTTTGGCAGCATGAGTGAAGGAGGCTTTGTTGCGAAATAGGAAGCCGATTCTAGATTTAACTTTGGATTGGAGATTCTTTATGTGAGTCTGGAAGGAGAGTTTACAGTCTAACCAGACACCTAGGTATTTGTAGTTGTCCACATACTCTAGGTCAGACCCGTCGAGAGTGGTGATTCTAGTCGGGTGGGCGGGTGCCAGCCGCGTTCGATTGAAAAGCATACATTTAGTTTTACTAGTGTTTAAGAGCAGTTGGAGGCTACTGAAGGAGTGTTGTATGGCATTGAAGCTCGTTTGGAGGTTTGTTAACACAGTGTCCAATGAAGGGCCAGATGTATACAAAATGGTGTCGTCTGCGTAGAGGTGGATCTGAGAGTCACCAGCAGCAAGAGCGACATCATTGATATACACGGAGAAAAGTGTCGGCCCAAGAATTGAACCCTGTGGCACCCCCATAGAGACTGCCATAGGTCCAGACAACAGGCCCTCCGATTTGACACACTGAACTCTATCTGAGAAGTAGTTGGTGAACCAGGCGAGGCAGTCATTTGAGAAACCAAGGCTATTTAGTCTGCCAATAAGAATGCGGTGGTTGACAGAGTCGAAAGCCTTGGCCAGGTCGATGAAGACGGCTGCACAGTACTGTCTATTATCAATCGCGGTTATAATATCGTTTAGGACCTTGAGCGTGGCTGAAGTGCACCCATGACCAGCTCGGAACTTATGTAAAATAGCTGACTATTCCTAATGTGATTAGTAAATTGGATAGTCATAATTTAGGCTAATAATATAACTCAATCACAGGCTGTTCAATGCAGCGGGTGGTGGAGTAGGTTTCTTTTCACTGGAAAAATGTGGCCTTTTATTATTTTAAAATCACGCAATTCTACTACACTTTATATGACTAGAGAGATTAGCAGAATCTTTTTCAACACGACTTTCAAGTGGCACTGACCCAGTGATAAAGACAGTGAATATGCACACTCACCAGGGATATAGCCGATGCCAATGATACTGTTCCCTCAATTAAGTTGAGGATTTTGATCATTAAAAAGACATTAGTATTTTCATCTTCTTCTCTTTGAAGCAATAAGCCAATTGCTTTCCAAACTGTTTCCCTCCATTGTATTTTGAAAAATTGCGATATGCCTGGTTGAGCCTCTCTTTCACTGACATTCACAACTCAACAGTCATCTATTTGGAAGCCTATTCGCCGCACCCGCTGCCTTCCGACAGGCTACGCGATTTAAAACAATCCAGAAGAAGCTAATGATCATGCTTTCTGGTATAGTATACACACGTAACATGTAGGATTCCCAGAATATGTTCTATATTCTCATTATAATCAGTGGTTTAATTAGAGTATGATTGGCTAAATAAAACAATGGGCCTATGGTAATGCAACATTAAGTGATTCAAGGAAACTAGCCTATTTTGTTTGTTTATTTGCTCGGGCATCTGAATTACAATTATTCATGAACAATAATTTTGCATATCTTATTCTTCTAACATTGAATAGCCTAAAATGTGGTTATTACAGCTGTTGGTGCTGTCATCTTCAGGACAGGAATACCGGCTTACTTAACGGAGGAATAAACACACATGTTCATCGTTGGTGTTTCAACCAGAACGCGGGAAAATGCCCTTTCTTTATTTTCGCACATGCGCAGTTGTACATCTCTCATAGGGCATAACTGTACCAGTGTAAGAACACAATTTATAACATATTAGTCTATATGTTAACACCCCCACTTGCTCTTATACTGTACAAGTCGTATTCAACCTAACTATCAACACATTTAGCTTACAGTTATACATCTCACAAATGTCAGTTTACATTCCAAACATATAACCCAAGAATTTTTCATTTTTGAACTTCGTTACAGGTTTAGTCAAAACATCTGCAACCATGTCTGCCGTTGGACAATATTCAATACTTATTTTGCCATCACTGAGCGCAGATCGAATGAAATGATATCTGATGTCAACATGTTTACATCTCTGACGACATACTGGGTTCTTTGACAGAGCAATTGCACCTTGGTTATCTTCAAAGATTGTTACTGGTGCATATTGGCACTCACTATCCATCTGGCCCAATAACTGTACAAGGTACAAACTTTCTTGTGTAGTAGCAGCCAGTGCCATGTACTCTGCTTCACATGTAGATAAAGCTACTGTTGGCTGCTTCTTAGACCTCCATGAAATAACAGGTCCACATTTAGTTAAACTAAAACAATACCCTGTTATGCTTCATCTGTCACTTTGATCTGCTGCCCAATCAGCATCACTATATGCTACGAGGTTGTGTTTTTCCACCCCCTTTTTGTAACACAACTCCTGATTCATTGTCCCCTTCAAGTACCTCAACACATGTTTAGCTGTTATCCAGTGTTGCTCTTTTGGTTCTGATAGGTATTGTGACAGCTTGCTGACAATCCAGCTGATATCCGGTCTTGTACATGTCATAACATATATCAAGCTGCCTATCACTTCACGATACCTTTTTGAATCAATAGGTTCACCATCACCATCAAAGTTTGTTTTTTTGTTCACATGGTGTTGACCTTGTTTTACAGTCTGACATACCAAACCTTTCCAGTATCTTGGTTATGTACCTTGTTTGGCTCATCTTTATTTTCCCTTCACTTTGTGTAAAATCGATGCCTAGGAAATGTCTAAGCCTCCCAAGATCTTTCATCTTAAATTTTTCACTTAACATTTCTTTTACACTTGTGAGTGAGTCACTATCACTAGCAGCGATAATTAGATCATTGACCCAAATTATCAAAATGATCCTTTCTGTTGCAGTTTGTTTGTTGTAAACACAGTGATCAGCTGGGTTCTGTGTAAAACCATGGTGATCATGCAACATTTTGTTCCAGTTCCTTCCTGACTGTTTCAGGCCGTACAGTGACTTGTTCAGTTTGCAGACTAGTTGCTCACCTGTATCTGACCTGACTTCAAAACCCTCTGGTTGCTCCATGTACACTTCACAGTCAATAGGAGCATGTAGATATGCTGTTTTGACATCCATCTGATGTAACTCTAAGTCATACTGAGCTGCTAGCTGCATCAAACAACGTACTGATGTCATATTTGCAGTTGGAGAAAAAGTCTCCTTATAGTCTATTCCTGCCACTTGACTATATCCCTTTGCAACATATCTTGCCTTGTATGTCTCAGTCTCATCTCAATTGTTTTTGACCGCATAGACCCACCTGCCCCCCACTGCATTTTTAACCTCTGGCAGTGTGGTCAATGTGAATGTATCATTTTCCCTAAGGGAATCCATCTCCTCCTTCATAGCAGTAGCCCAAATCTCAGATTTTGGTGAAATCATTGCTTCTTTGAAGGTTTGTGGTGCATTGCACATTACTCTGTAGCAGTAGTCAACACTAGGTGGTATCTGGTCATCACACTTCACTTTACACTCATAGTCTTTTAAGTACTGGGGCTTCTTCCTCTCTCTGTCTGGATAGCGTGGACTCTGACTATCTGAAGTCTCGATTTGCACATCTTGTGTCTCTTCGGAATTTTGATCTGCCATCTTGGCTTTTGGCATGGGGGATTGAAATCTCTCCCCATGAAGATCATCACTCATTTCCAAATCTGTCTGAGTTTGGCGTTCGACTACATCTTTTGTAACGAACTTGACTAATCTGTTTTTAAGAACTTTTCCAGTGTCTGGGTAGTAGACTAGGTATACTGGACTATTTTTATCATACCTGACAAAAATACCCTTTTCACATCTTGAGTCCAACTTTTTCTTGTTCTGTCTGTATGCATAGCAAACAGATCCAAATTCTTTCATCTTTGAAAGATCAGGCTTTCTCCCAGTAAACATGTAGTGTGGAGTCTGTCCTACACGCTTATTGTAACACCTATTGCGAATTACTGCAGCAGTCATTACAGCATATGTCCACAATTTCTTTGGTAGGTTGCTCTCAAGTAGCATGCATCTTGCCATTTCAAACAGTGTTCTCCAATTTCTCTCAGCGGTCCCATTTTGATGGGGTGAGTAAGGGGCTGAAGTTTCATGTCTTATGGCATTCTTACTGAGCAGTGACGAACTCTTTGGCTGTGTACTCTGTGCCATTATCTGACCTGACACACTTTATTTTTTCCATAAGGGGCCACATCAGCAATAAACTTCTCAGTAGCTTTTACAGTATCACTTTTTGCTTTTAAGAAATACACAAAAACTGACCCTGAATAATCATCCGTAAATGCTAGAGTATATCCGAACCCATCTTTCGCCTCTGGCTCAATAGGGCCAGCCAAATCAGTGTGCACAAGCTCAAGAGCTGCTTTTGCCTTTTCATCAGGCTCTCTGTTTCTGCTCTGAACAAATTTTCCCTGTGTGCAGATTTCACAGTTGAGGGTAGATTTGTCAATCTTACCTGTGATTTTCATTCCCTCTGTCACATTTTCTAACTTTGACACATCCTCAAAATTACAGTGGCCATGAATGTTGTGCCATGTGTGAATATCACAGCACCCATGACATCCATCATCATTTTCATCACTTACAGTGTTAAGATAGTAAAGTCTATCGTACTCATCGATGTCAAAAGTGGTACCGTTCTTGTGGATGAGCTTGTTACACCCCTGTCGAAAGTTGACTGAAGCTCCGTTGGCTGTCGCTGCTTTAACAGAGAAAATGTCCCGTGGAAACGACGGCACGTACAGCGCCTTCGTCAGCGTTGTTTTCACCCGACGACCCGTGTTGTGTCAGCGTTGTTTTCACCCGACGACCCGTGTTGTCTCTCAGGTAAACCTCCGCTGCACCTCTCCTCTCCGCGACACCATTCGTTCTTGTTCCGTCAGCCAGCTCCACGGAATGTTTTTCCGGTTTGAAAGTCTCGTCAAACTCCTTAAACTTCCCGATGTCCGTGACTATATGTGACGTTGCTCCCGTATCAACCATCAGCCCTTTATGTTTCAGTCCACGAACCTGACAGTCACTTATTTTGAATGCAAATGTGTGGCCTTCAGCATCTGTTGCTTGTTTCACATTGTCTCTTCTTTTTCGTCTGCAATTTGCGTCAGTATGAGTGGAGCGCTTGCAAAAACTACACCACTGTCTCCGTTCTCTGTGCTCTCCAGTAACAGTACATTGTGGCCTTTCTGGCCACAGTTGAAGCAGGTTATCTCGGTCCCTTTATCTATTCCTCTTGGCCAGCTAACTTTAATGTTACTTGCCTTCATCACGTTGTCGTCAGTGGAAATGGCGCTAAACTTCTCGGTGCTTTCATAGCTCCTCAACTTGGTTTTGAACTTGCCATAAGTTGTCGGCTCGTCACTCTGCGTTATGTGGATGGCAAACGGCTTAAATGATTCGGGCAAACCTTTCAGAATCATTGCAATCAACAGCCCGTCACTTAAAGTCTCTTCAGCATTCCTCAGTGCTGTAATAGCCGTCTCAGCACGAATGATATAATCGTAACACTTTCGTCACTGGCTTTCTGAAGAGAAGTTAGCTCAGTGTAGAGGCTAATCACACGTGGCTTCCCTTTACCTGCATAATGTTCCCTCAATATCTTCAACGCTTTTCTCCCATCATCTGCTGCTTCTCTCATTATCAGGGAAAGACTTTTATCATCCAAAACCTGTATCAATTCGGCGTAGGCTTCTTCATTTTTCTCTCCGTCTTCTTCATCTTCACCCATGCTCAATATGGTGGCCTTTAGCCCTAGCAAACGCAAGTGTCCCAAAAACTTCGTCTCCCATAACTCGTAGTTTTTTTCATCTCCGTCGAAACATAATCTATTCCATCGGCTTCCATGTTCCCTCCTGGGCCCATAACCTGTTGGTGCTGTCATCTTCAGGACAGGAATACCGGCTTACTTAACAGAGGAATAAACACACATGTTCATCGTTGGTGTTTCAACCAGAAAGCGGGAAAATGCCCTTTCTTTATTTTCGCACATGCGCAGTTGTACATCTCTCATAGGGCATAACTGTACCAGTGTAAGAACACAATTTATAACATATTAGTCTATATGTTAACAACAGCTTAGTTATTAAAACTTAATTTCTCACAAGAATGAGGTTGTGAATTGGGAGGTTCAGCTCGGTCTGGGCCTTACTAGGTCCCCCTGTTAAATCGCCAGCTCTGCTAAAAAGTGCCCACCAGAGTTCTACATAGGCCTAGAACACGGCCTGTGCTCTAGCTTCACATTGATGGTGACAGCGAGATGGAGATTGTGGCCAAAGCAATTTAGCCAAGGCCAGTTCAGTTGCCTCACTTCAGCCACAATGTTGGCCCCGTTGTCTGTGGCGATACAGGACATTAGATTTTCGTCAAGGGCCCAGTCAAGGAATTCCGAACGCAGGGCTTCGGAGAGTTTGTCGGCTGTGTGGTATTCCGGAATGTAGGTTGTTTCCAAACAGTTGGATTTCAGTGTCCAGTCTTTCGTCAGATAGTGCACTGTTAGGTTCATGTAAGGAGTCATATTTACACTTGACCACATGTCCGTATTCAGTGCAAAAATAAACAAATCTACGTCCTTTAGCTCTGTCTGAACCTCCCCCTTCACCTTGTTGAACAAGGTAGGGACCGCTGTTTGAGACAAATACTTTCTCCCCGGTAACTCGTATAGTCTGTCAAATTTCCAGAGCATTTATTTGAAGGCGGGTTTCTCCACCGTTCGTAAAGGCACCATTCCTATGACTAAATAACGAGTTCCAGTGTCTGGCAGTGCTCGCCACTTATCGGTGTCCCGTTTGTGGTGCTGGAATTCTTAGTAGGTAGCCTATGGGTTTTGCGCATATTCTGCAAACAGGCTGGTCCAAGTCATCTGGTTCTCCATCGTCGTTAGGTGTGAAACTGAAATGTGCCCAAACAGGTTGTTATGGGTTTTTTTTTGCAATGAGAGCCATCTTTTTCACCTCACTCCTCTGATCTACTGTAACAATGAAAAAGATCAGAGGTGAAGGTCAGAGGTCAGAGGCTACCCACCCACCCCCAGCCTGTAGGCTATAGATCTAGAGGTACTATAGTTACCCCCGGTCCCCACTTTTCACCTCACCCCCCCTCTTCAATTAACCTGAATTGACCTTCAAAGATTCTCTCCTATTCGCGCATAGAGCAGATTTGGTGATTGCGGTGCATCAAAAGATAGTCCATCTATTAAACTGTCTATATCTCCTCCAACTAAGTCAGCAAAACAATACCATATAATCAAGAGTTAACACTCCCGCTATGGATAAAGTATATCTACATTAAAATAAAAGGTGATAAAACATTTTATGGAGAGAAAATCATACTTGGTTTTGACGGTTATTTTATTTTCATGGCGTTCTTCATCCAAAACCGTCAATGTCACGGTTATCCAATTACCGTCACAGCCCTACATTCAACCAATATAAGTAATCGGATGCACAGTAAGCTCAACGTGGGGATAGGACAGGTATAAAGTGTAGACTACAGTGTGTAATCATGTCCATGCTAATTGCTAACCTCCTGGTGTCCACTGAAGGCTGCATGGTGCAGCGCCGTGCGCCCGGCCCGGTCTGACACGTTCACGTTGCTGAGGAGAGGGACCAGGGCCTCGGCACAGCGGACTGCCTTATTGGCCGCAGCGATGTGGAGCGGCGTTTGCCAGTTCTTGTCCCTGGCGTTCACGTCAGTAGAGTGTTTCAATAACACCTGGACAGCCTCCTACAGGAACACAGTTCAAATCATGTTCAACTTTGTTTAAAGTGCATTTAAAAATCACAACACACTTAACAGTCAAACACATATGCACAGGAGTGTGTGTGAGGGCTGACAGTATCAGTACACGTACCTCACTGCAGGAAGCCAAGGCCCGGTGCAGAGGAGTGAGCCACTTGTTGTCTTTGGCATTTACTCTGGCTCCTGGGACACAGACAGAAAAACAGGTGACAGACCGACAGGGGGACAGACCGACAGGGGACACATTCAGTGCCTAACAACACACTATACAATACAAGTAAAATGATATACAACATAATTCTGACAAAATAAATGACATACCTGTACACGAAGAGACAACACACAATAGCTTAGCCCTTGGTGCAGCCACAGCTCTCGGGCACCTGCGTGAGCACATAGAAAATCACTGTCTAATCAGAGACTTCAACACATTAGTTCCCACAATGAGTTCATCAACCTGCCCATCAACAATAAGCACTGGGACTACATAACAGAAGCCATAAAGTTGAATTTTTAAGTCACATGCCCACTGGGCTAGTTTGTTCCCACCACAACCCACCAGGATGATGTCTGAATGAGCTAGAAAGTTCCCCTCTACCACTCCTGCCTCCCTCAACCGAGGTACAATATCTGCGCGCAGAGTAGTAGCCATGGACCCACTATCTAACATCCCCTTCAGCTCAACTTTATCCTGTACTAGCACAGTGGTGTAAAACAAACTGTCATTCTGAGTAATTCTCATTGTGTTCTGAAAAATGACTGTGTTGTTCTTGGGTACTGACTCACAAAAGTAAGAATAAACAGATTGGATATCATCATCAGTGGAGGAAAAATAAGAATGCCCCACATTGCCCTCCTCAGAACGGAGGCTTTCTAGTTTTCCTGAGACCTGCCAGTCTGTCCACATCCAGGGTTCTGTCGCTGCCCAGCCTCACTACAGTCAAAGCTCATGTGGCCCGGAGAAAAGCACTTGACGCACAGCTGGTGCATCTGACAGTGAGCTTTGGTCCAGTGATTAGTGCTTCCACAGTCAGAGCACTCATGCTGACGTTTGTGGAACTGTTTACGGGGCCCTCTACATTTAACATGTTTAAGTCATTTAGCAGACGCTCTTATCCAGAGCGACTTACAGTTAGTGCATACGTTACTTTTTTTTTTTTCATACCCCCCGTGGGAATCGAACCTACAACCCTGGCGTTTATTGGGGATTTATTATTCTCCTAAATTGATGGGATGACTAACTTAGAAAGAATGCATTCTTGACTGGGCTAATGTAGGTTGTGACACCTGGCAGGCTGTGATTGATGTGAAGAGCTGTTTTAGGGGGTAAAATGAGATAAGGATTGTTTCTCCAAATGCTAGACTATACTGGTTCTTTGTGATCTGTGAACCTTCCTTGGACGTAGGAATGAGGTCTAAGGGAGCTGGCTCTTCTCACTATGACAGGTTGTTATGATAAACTTGTGCCTGGCTGAAGTGTGCAACAAATGGCGCCGAGGAGATGGGACCAACACCTGAACCAACGGATTGGCTGAGTAAAGTTAAAACCACACTCATTCCTTTACTCTAATTGGCCAGCAGAGAAGTGGGAAACTTTCTCTGTCAGAGTATTTGAGTATTGGATCTGAAACAATGTTTTAGTTCTCTGAAGTGCCCTGCGAGGTATTTCAAAGAGCCCGTATATACGAAACATCATATTTACCATTGAAGTTTTTTGCATTAATTAAAATAACTAGTATATCTTAGAAGTCGTGTTGACCTCTTTTGTTCCTAATACCAGATTTGAATTGACGCGACTTTGACAATTGGTGACCCCGACGTGATCTGGTAGAAGGGACTTCGCTGGATACTGTCCGGCCCATTTGGTCACCTCTTTCATCGAACCGTGTGTTTCACAAACTGCCCGGGCTTCTAAAAAGGTAAGCAGATACCTATTGTTAAATAACTAAAGATCTGCACATTGGCTTTATCCAAATTAATTTTGTGAAACACCTGTCTGATGTAAGTGAACTCAATTATGAAACTATTATGAGTAGATAAGCACAATATTGTGACATGCAAGCCTTTAGTAAATGTGATGTTTAAACCATGGTACCAGAGAGTATTGGTTCTACCGGCAAGGTCCGTGAGATACGGCTAGGTTCAGGAGACAATACTGACATCTACCGGCAAGGTCCGTAATTGCGACAATACGGCTAAGGTTCGGAAGATATAGGGAATAATTGGTTTAAATAATTGCTATCGGCAAGGTTCGTAACTACGACAGTACGACTAAGGTTTGAAGAATTATACCGGCAAGGTCCGTAACTGAGATACGGCTAGGTTCGGGAAATTTTTGATAATACTGGTGACTGGCAAGGTCCGTAACTAAGGGTTGCGGCTAGGTTCAGCACAGTGTTTTGAATAAAATAGACGCGGCTGTGTGCCCAAATAGATTGTGTGTGGAATATAAGTGTGTCATTTATGACTGTGTGACATATTTGACTGTATGATAGGATTATGACTGTGTATTGTGAGTGAGTGCGATAACTGTGTACTATTTTTGCTGTGTGATAACTGTATACTACGTTTAACTGTGTACCATTTTTGACTGTGAATACAAAGAATATTTTAAAACAGTAAATGATGAGAATTACAATTAGGAAATAAAGTTTAAAGTGTGCAAACGTTAACAAAAGACACCCATAGGAGGTACTATAAAAGTTAGACAGTGCGAGTGTTGTCGTATGCATGAAAGTGTGAATGATAAACCTGTATACCTTGATAGAAAACAAATTGGGAATCAAAAGACGTTTGTGGCTGTCCAAACGGTATAATTTGGGAATAAATGTTGGATTTGTGTTTACTCAAACCATATAACCCGTCAGTAACAATCGAAAACATGAAATGAAAAGTGATGAATGAGTGTGACTGAACTAAAACGTTTGAACTGATATATTTGAAATATAACATTTGATGTTTGACATAGCGTAATACTGCTTTTAAATAAGTAAATTGAAGTGATATGGTGTGGCGTTTAATTTGATGTATCAACCATTGGTTAAATAATTGAAAAACTTGGGTTTATTCGTTCAATTTACCAATTGATGTGTGGCGTTTAATTTGATGTATCACCACATTGGTTAAATTATTGAAAAACTTGGGTTTATTCGTTCAATTTACCAATTGATGTGTGGCGTTTAATTTGATGTATCGCCACATTGGTTAAATAATTGAAACAATTGGGTTTATTCCTTCAATTTACCAATTGATGTGTGGCGTTTAATTTGATGTATCGCCACATTGGTTAAATAATTGAAACAATTGGGTTTATTCCTTCAATTTACCATTTGATGTGTGGCGTTTAATTTGATGTATCGCCACATTGGTTAAATAATTGAAACAATTGGGTTTATTCCTTCAATTTACCATTTGATGTGTGGCACTGTAAGAATACTGCTTTCAAACAATTAAGGTTGAAATAACCTGGCGCCGAGTTTAACTAATTAGGTGGGAATAATAGATAGATGTACTTTAAATAACTAAATAGCGGACGAATATTACAAATTAAAACGAAAAAAACATGACTACCAGCGGAGAAGCGGAAAGAATATTGAAGGCTCTAAAATCCACACTTGAAACAAACGGAGGAAAAGATGGAAAAGAATGGAGCAGGCGAGGAGAAAAACTTTATAGAGAATGGATAGACGATGGTTGTATACTGTCCCCCGATGGAGTGCCTGTAGAAGGCGAACCAGGGAGAATACTGGAGACGTTGAAACGGAAAACCCAGAAAGCAGAAGGCGAATGGAAAAGTGAAGGAGAGCCCCGCAGTGGCAAAATTAAAGACGCAATGGAGAAAGCAAAGCTAAAGGAGAGGATTGGCCTAGCAATGCTTGGAAAATTGAAGAAACTGTGTGCGGAGAAAACAGGACAAAAGGAAAGGACCCGTTTATACCCACCCTTACCAACAGCGCCACCACCATATGAAGACCACCCAAAAACAATGGCTCCGGTTCTGGATATAGCGGGAAAAGTCCACTATCAACAAAGGACAGATGAGGGGGAAGAAGGAGTGTGGGTCAGAAAGAGCGATATGACTGACAGAAGGGGAGAAGTGGATGTACTTCTAAAAGCTGCAAGAGCGCTAGAAAAAGGAGTGTTTGAACTGAGTAGAATTGAGGGAGAGACAGGGAACAGATGCGGAACAGAAGGAGGAGGGAGTATTTACGGTGACGGTGAGAGTGAGAAGGAAGAGAGAATGAGCCTAACTGGAGGAAACGTAAGAGGTGGTCTAGCCCAGGGGGAGTGGCAACGAAACAAGGATGCTGAAGAAGGGGAAAGGAGGGAGAGACTTGAGAGACAGAGAGATGAAGAACGACTGGAAGAGTTGAAGATGATAAAAGAGGAAGTACGACACCAGGAAGCACAATTGCAAAAGTAAAAAATGGAGCTCAAAGCGAACAAGAACGGAAGTGAAAGTGAACGCTCACCAGTAAGGGGACACTGTATTGACCTCAGAGATGGGGAAGAGAGTGAGGAGGAAAGAGGGAAACAACAAAAACTAATATGTGGAGCTTTTGATGGAGACATATGGGACAACAATGATGGACCTGCATACCATACCCGAGCCAGGGCCCAGTCCAGAGAAGGACACAAAGGGGGGCAGTACCCGTTGAGGGAGACCCCAGGGGGGGTCTCAGTTTACAAGCCATGGTCTCACAGAGACATACAGACACTGGTGGACAGTCTCCCCCAACCTGATGAATCTGGACACAGATGGGTGAAGTCTTTTGAGAGTCTCACAGCAGCGGATGAACTCACCATAGGTGATATGGTTACTGTAATGAACAGGTGTATGGGAGACCAGGAATGCAGAGAGATAATGACCTCTGGGGGACTGAGAGGGCAAGTGTGGTCGGCTACAAGATTTGACCCCCACCGCAGTGACGTATGGAATGTCATAAGGAGGAAGTATCCTACCCAGGCCAGACCCGAACTGATGAGAACTCTGATATTGAATGACGATGAAACCATACCAGCATACATGAAGAGGGCTAAGTGCCTCTGGAGGCAAGCATGGAATGAAGAACCAGGAAAAGACACCATGAAGCACCTCTTCCTGACAAACTGCTTGGGGGGACTCCCGGATCAGGCTCGAGCTGAATGTGAAAAAGTTGTGGCAATCACCGCAAAATCAATTCCGGAATTTACCGAGATAGCACAACACCATGTGGAACGATGGAGAGAGGGTAAGCGAAAGGAAGAGGATGAACTCAAACAACTTCAGAAAAAGGTTCTGAAGAAGCAACTGACAGAGGACAAGCCGGGAAAACAAATGGTGGTAACCAGTACCCCAACATCTAATCCTACCACTCCTGCACCCGGAAATGATACTACTGCTGCAGTTACTGCTGTAATACAGGCAATGACGGAAATGATGGCACCTTCTGGTCCTCCTGGATATGGTGCACCCGCATACCAGCAATCCTATATACCACCACGACAACAGGGATACACCCCTAGATACGCTGACCAAGGGTGTTTTAACTGTGGGATGCATGGCCACCTGGCAAGACACTGTTATCTCCCAAGACAGGGACAACAAAGAGGGAGGGGTTACATGGGACAGTCCAGAAGACAAGCACCGAGATACCAACAAGGATGGGGAAACTGGCAAGGAGGAGGAATGCCAGTCCAGCAGCACCAACCACCACAACAGCAGAACCGAAAACAAGACCCAGCAGTGCCTAACGCTGCCTTCCTGCCCAGCATGTCATGGCTGGGTGATGAACACAATTACCAATGAAGCTGCCCAGAAACCCATAAGGATCCCCCCACCAACATTTACACTTTCCCACCAGGTTCAGAGCCGATAGTGACATGTTCAATTGGAGGAAGACAACATAATATGCTGATTGATACAGGATGTACATGGTCTTCTGTACAAGCAACATATCAACTCACTACCAAAACACAAGCTTTCTCTGGGGTTTCTGGGGCTATAATGAGAAAGCCATACACAGTTCCATTGGAGGTTGTATGGGATGACCAACAGGTTACCCATCAGTTTCTATACAACCCGGAATGCTCAATGGGGCTCATGGGGAGGGACCTGCTTTCCAAACTGGGATGTAGTATCTATTGTAACCAGGAGGGTTTACATGCATCCATCACGCCCATAGATGATCTCATGCCAGTAATCACGAAAAAACTCTCCGACCCCCCTCACATGCTATATGTGGGAACACACCTAAACGAGGAAGATGAGGAGGAAGCATATGTTTACTGGCTGAAGCTCATGGATACTGACCCTGATGCTCCCCGAGTATGCAGAGAGTTCCAACTATGGAAGGCCTGGATACAGACCTTAAATGCATACTATCCACCTGAGGACCCTCCGCACATGACAATGAACTATACCAGGGACTTGGATGAAGCCTGGGAGGAGGAAATGGACGATAGGCGCCCGATTGTGACCAGCAATTATATGTACATACTCAAAGAAGGAGTGGCTACCAGCTGCATGGTCATGGATGGAGACGTGGTACTCACAGACAAATGGTTTGCTCTTCCTAATGATTCTATGCCGCATGTTACCCTTCTCGTGGGATTTGGATATGAGGCAAGATCTCTGGGACCAGCGGTAAAGGCAGCAAGTTGCCTACGGTGGAACAAAACCTCTTGTTACAAAGTGGAAAGCGCATTCCTTGAGGGAAATCAAGTATGGAGAATTAAACTCAATGTGGATGATGTGTCAAAACCAGAGGTTGTGAGGAGATCACGTTACCATGGCAGGGAGATGACTGATCATCCGGATACTCCTAACATTTTCAATCAACTACCAGAGGAACTGTGGACAACAAGTGCTGAAGATGTGGGGCTGGTTGATGTAGAACCAGTGGTTGTCTCCATTCGAGAAGGAAGTGAACTCACTATCCCAGTTCACAAATCTCAATACCCTCTCAGTGAAGAGAAGACGAGGGGTATTGAGCCTACGATATCAGGACTCCAAAAAGGACAGGTTATATATCCAACCTGTTCTGTGTGGAATACACCCATCCTTCCAGTAAAGAAAGGTGACACTGGGAAATGGAGGATGGTGCAGGACTTCAGACCAATCAACGAAGTAACTGTACCAGATGTTCGACCTGTACCAGACCCATATCTGGCCTTACAGAACATTTCACCCACCCAAGATTGGTTTACAGTAGTGGATCTCGCCAATGCATTTTTCTGCATCCCATTACATCCAGAGTCCCAACCACTTTTTGCATTTACCTATAGAGGGCAGCAATTTACGTATTCCCGACTTCCACAAGGCTACCGTGATTCCCCGGGAATCTTCAACGCTATCCTGAAGAGCCACTTGGAAGAACTAACATTACCTGAGGGGGTGACACTACTCCAATACGTTGATGATCTTCTGTTGGCAGCACCCACTGCTGAGTCTTGTTTGCAGGCCACCAAGTCCCTTCTCCTGTTGGTGGCCAAAAAGGGATATAAGGTAAAGAAAGAGAAAGTGCAGTGCTGTCGGAGAAGTGTCCAGTTCCTGGGAAGAGTGCTGTCAGGGAAGGGACAAGCTGTGTCTGTGGCTCAGAGGACCTCCATCTTGGAACATCCCAAACCTACTACTGTACAACACCTTTTGTCATTTCTTGGCCTTACTGGATATAGCAGAACGCATGTGCCAGAATACTGTCTTAAAGTGGAACCACTGCGGGCAATCTTGAGAGAAGCAGGAAACAGAAACCTCACAGCAGTCCTTAAGTGGACTCCGGAAGCAGAGGCAGCTTTAATCCAACTCAAACAGATGCTGGCACAGGCTGAAGCACTGTCCTTACCCGATTACACCACGCCATTCTGTTTGGATGTTTCTGAGCAGGATGGTTATGTACATTCCATCCTGTATCAGAAACAAAAGGGGGAAAGAAGAGTGTTACACTACTATAGCGCGAAACTGGACAACATTGAAACAGGACAGACTGACTGTGCCAGACACATGGCTGCCATTGCAAAAGCTATAGGTAAAACAGCCCACATTGTGATGAGACATCCACTTGAAATCAATACAGATCATGGGGTGACCGCTTTTATAGGCTCCAAACTTTTCACAATGTCCAGTAAAAGAAAATCCAGCATAACAAAGGCCATCACGGCAAAGCACATTACATATGTGACAACAGCAACCAATATGACCGATGGTATGGGTTTTGGAGAACCACATGTCTGTGAGGATAGAGCAGCCAAACAGATTAAAGTCCGAATGGACCTGCAAAACTCACCCTTGGAGGGGAACAAAATCACCCTGTTCACTGATGGATGCTGCTACAGGTCAAATGACCCAAAGGAAGGAAACACTGCTGCCTATGCAGTGGTGAAACAAGACACAGAAGGAGGACATGAAGTAATGGAAGCAGAGAAACTTGGTCCCAATGAAGCTTCAGCACAGTTAGCTGAACTTAGGCCGTTGAGGAGAGCTCTACAACTAAGTGAAGGAAAGAATGTGGACATCTACACAGACTCTGCCCATGCACATGGGATTGCACACATTGATGGACCACAATGGATGAGAAGAGGCTAGGCTAGATATTGCAAAAATCAGATATACAGACTACATGCAGGCACAAATTTCTCTTGTTGAAAGATTGTCTAAACAGGTGGTGGAAGTGCGCACTCCTGCTGTTGAAACCACGGACGAGAACAGAGACATCCTGGTGGGAGATTGGGTGAGAGTGAAGGTGCATTCCAGGAAGTGGACGGAGCCAAGGTGGGAAGGGCCTTTTCAGGTGAAAGAGGTATCAAGTCACTCGCTGAGGGTAAACACGAGTAAGAAGGACGTGTGGTACCACAGAACACATTGTGCCAAAGATATAGTTCCAGGAAGAACTCTAGATCAAGTACAACAGGACTTGGCTGCAGACGGGGAGGATGGTATGGTTACTAGCGGGGCTGGCCCTATGGGGAACAGTGACATCCAGTCAGTATCATAATATAGTCATTACCTTACAGGAAGGGGAATCTCAAGTGATGTCCCTAGAACCATGTAAGATCTGGTCATGGAGGAATAGGGCTAGTGGAATTGGGGACACTGGTTGCAATTGGAACCAGAAGGAAAACTGTAACAAAATGTATCCCCATGTGTTAAAGAGAGGTACTTATCTGTGTGGGGGAAAGTGGTGTCCATATTGGGATTTTATGATTACAAATGTTGGCACCTTCTGGGAATGGCGTAGAGGCTATCCATATGTAATAGGAGATGCTTCTAAAGCAGCTAGGTTTTCAATGATAAGGGGTGTGCAGGGGTCAAAAGGGGGTGCATGTAAAGGTGATGAAATCCTACTAACGCAGGTGTGTACACCTTAGCAGCAGTACGATCCGGACCAGACACCATGGGTGTGTTCACCATCGTGGTCACACCCAAACCTGCAGCTGGGGAGAGACAGACCCAGTTGAACCACATCACCACTCCAGGACCAGCTCAGCTTCAATCCACTAAGGTACCAAACCCCGTTCGGGTGATTAATGTTAGGGATATAACGGACAGCGACCAATTGGGGACAGAAACTGGCTATGAAGGGAAAGAAAATATGTGGTTGGCATACAAGAGGTATACGGCTAGGACACTGGTCAGGCAGAATTGTGTTATCTGTGGGCATGCAAGACCTGGGTTGGCAACCCACCCATTCGCTTTAGGAGAAGGGGAAGGATGGCAGTGCATATTGGAAGAGTTCTAACATTCACTGCCAAACACCACCCTGTGCAAAGCCCTAAGTTTGATTTTCCCTGAGGTTCCCCCACAAAAGGCACCTGAAGGAGTTCAGGCTTATGGAGGTAATTACAGTTGCATTACTGGAACAGGTAAGGGTGTTAACTATGGTAGGCTACCACCAGGGGACTGTGCTGTGAATGTAACTATGAACAGCACTTGGCCAGTAGAGGGTAAAACCCAGACAAAAGGGGTGGCTGATGTGTGGTGGATCTGTGGACCAAATAGAAAACTAACCCCGATTCTAAAGGGGGACTGGCAGGGCACGTGTGCATTAGCCAGTTTGATTATACCTCTGACCATTATTCATGTTTCCTCAGACCAACTTTTGGGCATCGCCCAGCTAGCCCCAGACAGAGAGAGAATGAGGCGGGGGAAACGTAGTGCCCCATGGTCAGCAGGAGAGGAGATCCACTCTAACCTGTTGGGGGTGCCTGTGGGAGTACCATTACAGTTCCAGGCACTCAACAGGAATAATGGGTTGTGGCATTTGTTGCCAATCATAGGACCTGCCATAGATGCTGCTAAACAGCGATCTTGGATAAATTACATCTATTATAACCAACAGCGATTTGTTAACTATACACGCACTGCCCTGACTGGAATGTCGGAACAACTAGAGGCCACCTCTAGGGTGGCTAGGCAAAATAGACTAGCACTTGACATGTTGCTTGCTAACCAAGGGGGTGTGTGTAAGATGTTTGGGGAACAATGCTGTACGTTTATTCCTAACAATACTAGCCCGGACGGGAGCATCACAAAGGCCCTAGTTGGCCTGGAAGGTTGTCAGCAGAAATGAAGAGCATGGCTGGAGTGGGGAGTGGTGGGCTGTTCTCCTGGTTAAGTGACTGGTTCGGTAAGTATTCTTCTATGGTGGTTACTGGGTTTCTGACCCTAGTAATTGTGTTTTTATTGTTGATGTGTTGTGCTGCTTGTATCATTCCCTGTCTCAGGAAGTCAGTGGTAGGAGTGGTGCGGGTGTCAGGAGTGATGCCGTTGTTGCCAGCCCAGGAAGTTGCGGGTGACTCTGCCACTGACTCTGAGACCAAGTTGGATGATCCATGGTTTGCCTAGTAAAATATATACACGCATTTAATTTCAGTTTTTGCTCATTTATTACCTTGTGTTTTTACTAACCACTGTGATTGTTTATTCCTCCTGAGGTGAAGGTAAAGGATTCCTGGGTGGCTGGTAGCCAACTCAGTACATGTTAGGTGTAGGGGAGAAATAGAGGGTTAGAAATATTATTTTTTGTTTATTAATTTTTTGATGTGATTTAATTTCCATATCCTGTTATACTCAGGGTTGTTTATATTCTGTTCAAACTGTTATTTGGAGTGACACCATAAATGGTGTCAACAGAGGGAATCTTACATTTTCCCTTTCACATTTTTGGAATCACACCCTAGAGGGTGTCAAAAGGGAGTCAAAATGTCCTTCTTTGTTTGTGTTTTATGTGTTAATAGTTTTATGTTTTGTGTTCTATTAATCCTGTGTTATATGGTTTGAAGTTCTTTGATGACTGGTAACAATTTGCAAGTTGGGTGTAGATGAACTGAGGGTTTAAATTTTTTAGTATCATTATGGCCTATTAATAAAAGTGTGATTTTTTGTTTGTATTGTATTATAATGAATGACAATCTGTGTTTTCTTATTTTTTGAATCACACCTTATTAGGTGTGAAAAGGGGGATTATTGGGGATTTATTATTCTCCTAAATTGATGGGATGACTAATTTAGAAAGAATGCATTCTTGACTGGGCTAATGTAGGTTGTGACACCTGGCAGGCTGTGATTGATGTGAAGAGCTGTTTTAGGGGGTAAAATGAGATAAGGATTGTGTCTCCAAATGCTAGACTATGATGGTTCTTTGTGATCTGTGAACCTTCCTTGGACGTAGGAATGATGTCTAAGGGAGCTGGCTCTTCTCACTATGACAGGTTGTTATGATAAACTTGTGCCTGGCTGAAGTGTGCAACAAATGGCGCCGAGGAGATGGGACCAACACCTGAACCAACGGATTGGCTGAGTAAAGTTTAAACCACATTCAGTCCTTTACTCTAATTGGCCAGCAGAGAAGTGGGAAACTTTCTCTGTCAGAGTATTTGAGTATTGGATCTGAAACAATGTTTTAGTTATCTTAAGTGCCCTGCGAGGTATTTCAAAGAGCCCGTATATACGAAACATCATATTTACCATTGAAGGTTTTTGCATTAATTAAAATAACTAGTATATCTTAGAAGTCGTGTTGACCTCTTTTGTTCCTAATACCAGATTTGAATTGACGTGACTTTGACACGTTGCAAACACCATGCTCTACGAACTGAGCCGGCCATTCCCTCCACTACCCTAGGCGACGCTGGTCCAATTGTGCGCCGCCCCATGGGTCTCCCGGTCGCAGCCGGCTACGACAGAGCCTGGATTCAAACCAGGATCTCTAGTGGCACAGCTAGCACTGCGATGCAGTGCCTTAGACCACTGCGCCACTCACAGACTGAGTATTGCTGAGTATTGCTGACCAGAGCCTTCTCTAACAAAGTCAAAACTTTCTTTAATGTCCCACCCTCAGATACAGATGGTGCCTGGTCTGGTTCACGGCCACATTGAGAAAAAGATGACACATTAGGTCTTTTCACAGGACCCACTCCCTCCTGAGGGCAGTCAAAAACAGCAGCAACCTGCTGTGAAAGTTGTGTTCTACATGCTTTACGTTCCCTTAACAGTTCATCCAACCGATCCTGTACCTCACTGGCTGTCCAGTCACGAATGGGTTTGCTCTTGAACACTTGGGCCAACTCTTTATCAGGACAGTTGCGTACAAACATGACTGCCAACTCTGAGCACTGATTGGGTAAGGTCCTGCCCTCACTCACAAGGTACTGTTCGGCTGCCTCTGCAGCTTTGTTAAGCCTAATCCAGAAATCTATTGGACCCTCATTAGCATATGGTTTGATTGAATAGAAATCAGCTAATGGCATACCTGAGCAGACAGTATCGCCAAAGTGTTGCTTGAAAACACTGAACACCGCCTTAACATCTGTGACAACAAGGTTGTTACGCTTCCAGACTTTGGTCACATCCCGTGCCCTCCCCATGAGCCTAGACATCACCTCCCCAACATTCCCAGACCCAGTGTAACCCCTCTTCTCTAGGTAGACTTCCATTAACTCCTCCCACTCCAGGACAGAGTACTTATCTGAGCCATCACCCCTAAAAAGAGGTGGAGCACTAACATCTGACTTCACAACCAGATTCAGCTTGGACGCATCAATAAAGGTTGACCCACACTGCTCAGGCAGGGGAAACTGCTGGGGTTGGTGAGGGGGACGGGCAGGAGAAAGACTTGAAACCCCAGGCTGCAGTAAACTCGCTCTGATAGATTCTCCTATCTCTGAACCAATCTGCTTAATAAGGTCACTAAGCTGACTCGGAGGCGTCCCATTATCACCGAGTACTGTGGATGATGGTACATCAAAAGACAGAGGTGGGATACCCTGGTCAGGTGGAACAAACAGCCTACCCCTCCCAGTGCTTGCAAACTCAGGACTAGCAAACGCTCTACTCCCAGGAGCTGACTGTACAATTGGTGTAAATGGAAGGACACCCCTCCCTCTACCCACACTAAAATCCCCACCATAACACGTCTTATGGATTTGAGAATCTTCCATGGCTCAACAGAGCACTAAAATACAATGTAATTTAGCGCATTCAAATACCAAAAAAAATAAATGCAATAAACAAATTAATCCAAAACATACAAATAAGCACGAATACCTGTATCTAATGAATATGCTACATTCACTTTCACTGTTTACAGTATATATTCACTTACAGTAAGCCATCAACAAATTCACATGCGCAGGTCGTGCACCTCATCCACATGCACAGCTCCGGCGGTCGGCTTGAGCTGACCAGTCGGCAGGTCACGTAATTAGGACACTGCCACAACTGGAATTCTGATGGTTGGATAATTTTTATTCGACCTGCACACGAAGAGACAACACACAATATGTTAGCTCTTGGTGCAGCCACAGCTCTCGGGCACCTTGCTAGTTGAAGGTCAGGCAAAAGAGAACAGGTGCTGCATGCACACATTCAGTGCCTAACAACACACTATACAATACAAGTAAAATGATATACAACATAATTCTGACAAAATAAATGACATACCTGTACACGAAGAGACAACACACAATAGTTTAGCCCTTGGTGCAGCCACAGCTCTCGGGCACCTGCGTGAGCACATAGAAACTCACTCAAACACTGACCCAAATACTCCCGAGTTACAATAGGTACCCTAATTAGCGAGCTCGGTGAAAGTTGTTAACATACATCTTTATATTGTCCACATTGTAACAAAACCTGTAGTTGCGTAACAGCACTTTGTGTAACTTTACCACAGTTTTATATCGACAAATTACGGCGCCAAGGACAACATACCTTGCTAGTTGAAGGTCAGGCAAAAGAGAACAATAAGAGGGTACATAAATACAGATAACCCGCGATGGACCAAACCAAAATATACACAACTTTTACAATTAGGTGTATTTACAATTTAGATACATAAAAATGTTTGTACACCAAAAAATAACATTAGCTATGCAGCTGTAATTAAATAAAGAAACCACATTGAATTATTATTATTATTAATTTATTAACATCCCCTCTTGACCTGGACTACTTGAACTGTCCTTGTGTGCAATTTGGAGCATAATCTAGGGGAACAACATCACACTACTACACATATAATTCAAGTCATACCTTTATTGTCATTCATGCTCTTATTTTTAACCGAGTAGTTTTGCAAAAGTGTAACCTGCGTCAATTCTAGGAAATATTGGAATAACGTGCTTAAGAGGAGCCCTGACACGCACAGGATAACACAACTACCACATTTTCAATTGACAATCATTGATTTAAATGGATGTGGTCAATAGATTTGTATAGGCATATATACTAATTTAATTTAACTTGTAAGCCAAGGTTGGATTAGTAGGTCTATGCAACATGCACCTGGATAACCACGTCATGAATCGGAACGGGCTCCAACGTCCTCATATACACATTATGACAAAATAAAGATCTTAATATTTCACGAAATAAAGACATAGAAGAAAACAGGTTCTAGAAACTCAATTTCTCCATGGCAATAGAATGTAAACATGTAAATTGCGCCAAACATATCCAAATATCGCCTACAACTCAATTCTCAGCGCAGCATATTGGACGACTCCACAGGCATTGATCATTCGCGACTTTAAGTCATTCCTGTTATCTCTAGAGCATCCCGTATATTTATAGCGCTGCATTTCGTCCCCCTCTGACCATGGATAGGGTTGGGAGCATTCCTGAGTTCACTTATGGTCCCACTAAGGTAATCTTAGGAGATATTCCTTTTGGCATACTGTAAATGCCTGTGCATAATGTACCTAATAAAGCATAATTGTTTTAATTATCTTCAAAGGAATTCTGTAGAAGCAGCCTTTATTTTCAGACTCTGCAGGCCTGCTGGGAGGAAGCATATTACAATAAACAGGTAAGATTCATCCCACAAAAAAAGTAACCACAGAAAAAAATAGATAGATTTAATCCCAAAACAAGAGTTTTATTTCAAGACAGTTTAGAGAAGATGGTCATAAGAGTTTTTAATATCACTTGCAAATTGTGAGACATGAGCAGTTGTGAAATGTTGCGAGAGGCCCTTCTGAAAGCACATTATATGGTCTTTAGTGGCACGGTCTCACACCTTACCTCATCTTGCAGAAGAAGTTCATGGTCCACTATCTGCTGCTCCAGAGTCGAGGCCAGGTCTCGCCCCATGTCACCATGGAGCACATGAGCGACTGGCTGGTGTCTCAGGGCAAAAAATCCCTTAGGGAGAGGTGAGTACCACGTCAGCTCTCACCTTCACTGCCATTCTCTGTCACCAGCAGCACTCCAGGAGGTGTGGGTAAAATAAACAACAGATAAATAGGAAGCCAGGAAAGTTGAAATGCTTTGTGTTTTATTTGAAGGGTGTGGAAGGAAACCCTGGAGGAGGGGAACGAACTCGCTCGGCTGGTAAGAGAATGAGAGTTAGAGACTTAGACTATCAGTCAGTGAGCTCCTTTCTAGCCTTTCAACAACTAGTCAGTACAGCAGAATATATCTGTTGTGAAATTACACTAATGGGACTTCCTGTTTCCTACGGCAGACCTGGGAAGTAAACACCTGCCTAAAAATGATTGACATGGAGCACAAGGCTGTCTGCAAGCTCCGCCGCTCTATGCACACCACCTCTCCAGCTGGTGCTGACATGTGAGTTCCATGTACTGCCCTGCATACAGCTTGCTCCATTCATCTACACATCTGGAGCTATGCAGAAAATAACTAGGGCAGTGTTCTCTGTGTGAACATTGCACATCGTTTAGCTTTCTCTGCTGCTTTTTGTTGATTTCAGCGACCCCAAGGTCCACATCATCGTGGAGAGAGCTGTGAGGAGCATTCTGGACAAGCTGTCCAATAAGCCCTGTAGCAACCTGCTCAGCCCATCCCAGGTGGTGGTGGAGCTGGTGCCCAGGATCCTCCTGGCCCTGTGGCTTCAGCCAGAGGAAGGCCATTCAGATCACCCCATCCTCCTAAGTGGGATGGCTGTGAGTATGGTGGTGGCCGTAGGGGAGAAGCTCTCCAACACGTTGAAGGCCTCTTCTCCTCACACCCCTTTCTCCCGGGCTGCTGCTTTTGACTCTGTGAGGTCGATCCTCGGGAGAATCAGCCAGTCCTTCTCCCTGGATGACCTCAAGACCCCTTTTTTTATGAGCTCTGTCTGTGCCTTTGTGGCGGACGAGGTGAAAAGCTACTTCCAGCCTACTGCAGACACCCTGCGAGTTCCCCCTGTCCTAGTGGTGGCCTTCTCCGCCACACTACCAGCTGATATCCAAGCAGGTGAGTAGCACTCATAGAAAGCACTCTGACAGATGCCTTTTGTCATGACATCCTGGTGCCTTGTAGTAGTAGAGCCAATCAGGATTTTAATTGTCACCCCTAACACAGATGCAGACCAGGCTTCTTCCCATCTGGAGGTTGTGGAAATCCCCCATAACAGAGAGGCAGACCCAGCTTCTTCCCACCCGGAGGTTGTGGACATCACCCCTAACACAGAGAAAGACCCGGCTTCTGCCCACCTGGAGGTTGAGGGATTCACACCTAACACAGAGTTTGACCCAGCTTCTCCCCACCTAGATGTTGTTGACATCACCTGTAGCAGAGAGGAAGACCCGGCTTCTTCCCACATAGTGGTTTTGGACATCACCCCTAACACAGAGGCACACCTGGCTTCTTCCCACCTGGAGGCTGCTGACAAAACCCGTAGCACAGAGGCAGACCCGGTATCTTACCACCTGGAAGTTGAGGACATCACCCCTAACACAGAGGCACACCTGGCTTCTTCCCATCAGGAGCTTGTGGACATCACCCCTAACACAGAGGCAGACCCGGGTTCTTCCCACCTAGAGATTGCGGTCATCAACCCTAACAAAGAGGCACACCTGGCTTCTTCCCACCTGGAGGTTGTGAACGTCACCCCTAACACAGAGGCTGAGACGGTTTCTACCCACCTGAAGTTTGTGGACATCACCCCTAACACAGAGTCAGACCCTGCTTCTTCCCACCGTATGGTTGTTGACATCACCCATAACTCAAAGGCAGACCCAGCATCTTCCCACCTGGAGGTTGTGGACATCACCCCTAACACAGAGGCAGACCCGGCTTCTTCTCACCTGGAGGTTGTGGACATCACCCCTAACAAAGAGGCACACCTTGCTTCTTCCCACCTGGAGGTTGTGGACATCACCCCTAACAAAGAGGCACACCTGGCTTCTTCCCACAAGGAGCTTGTGGACATCACCCCTAACACAGAGGCTGAGACGGCTTCTACCCACCTGAAGTTTGTGGTCATCACCCCTAACACAGAGTTAGACCCGGCTTCTTCCTATCAGGAGGTTGTGGAAACCACCCCTAACACAGAGACAGACCCGGCTTCTTCCCACCTGGAGCTTATGGACATCACCCCAAACACAGAGGCAGACCCGGCTTCTTCCCACCTGAAGGTTGTGGACATCAACCCTAACACAGAGGCAGATCCTGCTTCTTCCCACCTGGAGTTTGTGGACATCACCCCTAACACAGATGCAGACCCGGCTTCTTCCCACCTAGAGGTTGTGGACATCACCCCAAACACAGAGGCAGATCCTGCTTCTTCCCACCTGGAGCTTGTGGACCTCACCCCTAACACAGATGCATACCCTGCTTCTTCACTCTTGGAGGTTGTGGACGTCACACCTGAAGAAAAGCCTCTCATGGTGGCCGTCTACGCCACTCTGCCATCTGACATCCAAGCAGGTGAGTAAGACTTATAGAAAGCACTCTGACAGGTGCCGTTCATCATGATAACATGTAAAGTGTTGGTCCCATGTTTCATGAGCTGAAATAAAAGATCCCATTCAACTGGCCAGTGTTTAGAACCTACGGTTTGCATTTATTTACATTCTGTCCCGCTTTTGTCCCTTTCCAGAGGATGTTGCTGTGGTCACCCTGGACGTCACCCCACACGTCACCAAGGACGTGACCCTGGATGTTCCATCCAGGGCGAGGAAAGGGGCAGTCCAGCGTTTTTTTTGCAGGCTTTGGAGGGCAGTGTGCTGCTGCGCTTGCCACAAGGAAGAGGAGGAACAATATTAACTATTCATTAGACCAGAAACAGGATTGAACCATATACCATTAAATTCTTTGCATTATAGTTGCCTTCAATTCTGATTTTCTTCTGTTTAATTCTTAATTAATTTCAGAACATTTCTCTAAACTTTGTGGAGTAGGTTGTATAAATAGGTGGGAAACATCCCAATCCCAATTTTAATGCTTTTAATAATTAACTTATTACATTTTTTTTAGATGTATTATTTGACAAAAAAGTGGAGGGCGCGACAAAAAAACTTTAATCATCATAGAAAACTCTTGCTCACTATTAAAAATGCATTGTTTTATTTAAGCAAGGTTAAAAGATTAACGTTTCAGCCTAGTCTATGACAATATGCAAGTTGTGTTTGCCCAGTTAAAGGGGGACCCAGACTCACCCTGGTTCTTGAGGGTTGCAGACACTGAATAATTATCATTTGAAATAAATGGCACTTTTCAAGTCTTGACTAAAAATCTTTAATGAATATGAATTTAAATACAATTGACTTGAGGATCAGAGCAGGCAGGCTGACTGGCTTGCCCTGAAGGCCCTCTGCCTCTACCTCTGTGTGGTTAATCTCAGCCAAGAGGTTGTATGGGTTGTCTGTCTCTCTCTGGGTGTGAATCACTATCACTATGACCTCTCGCTCCGCCTGCCCGTTGGCCTGATTAGAAGGCTTCCCCTCTCATTCCTTGTTCACAGGAGCAGGGGTGATGGCATCCGGGGTAACCTCCTCCTCTCCTGTATCTAACCCATCTTTCTGGCTGTGAGTTCGACTGAGGTCACTCGTTCTCTCTCCCAGGGTGTTGGATAGTTTCTCCTCCTCTGTGTCTTGTGTATTTTCTACATTGTAGAATAATAGTGAAGACATCAAAACTATTAAATAACACATATGGCATCATGTAGTAACCCAAAACGTGTTACACATATCAAAATATATTTCAGATTTGAGATTCTTCAAAGTAGCCACCCTTTGCCTTGATCACAGCTTTGTACATACAGAATAATACGAAATGTTCTGAGACCAGGTTGCGCTTTCACCTCCCCCGGTAAGAGGGGAATAAGGCAACCTCAGAGTTACATTCAAGGATACTTTATTGACACACACGGATGAAATGGACATGGAAAGGTAGTGGAATGATAGTGGTCCTGTAATGGACAGATAACAGGGGTAATGAATATGCACAATAACTGAGAGCACAAGTAGAGCAACAACGCTATTAACAAAGGAAGGGCTGTATTAATGGCATAATGCTACCTGCGGAGTATTACACAACACAGTAAAACACAGAGAGGCAACTTACAATAGGCAATGGTAGTAAATATAAAGAACAACAAGTAAGAATGATATACATGTTACAAACTCACTTTGTGCACGTACACTATCCCACGGTATATCTGTGCATTCAAATTGTCATCGATAAATGCAATTGTGTTCATTGTCTGTAGCTTATGCCTGCCCATACCATAACCCCACTGCCACCATGGAGCATTCACAACGTTGACATCAGCCAACAGCTCGCCCATACGCTGCTTTACAAGTGGTCTGAAGTCGTGAGGCCAGTTAGAAGTACTGCCAAATTCTCTAAAGCCGCCTTGGCTTATGGTTGAGAAATTAACATAAACGTATCTGTTAACAGCTCTGGTGGATATTCCTGCAGTCCGTAAGCCAATTGCACGCTGCCTCAAAACTTGAAACATCTGTGCATTGTGTTGTGTGACAAAACTGCACATTTTAGAGTGGCATTTTATTATCCTCAGCACAAGGTGCACCTGTGTAATTATCATGCTGTTTAATCAGCTTCTTGATATGCCATATTTGTCAGGTGGATGGATTATCTTGGCAAAGGAGAAATGCTCGCTTACAGGGATGTAAACAAATTTGTGCACACAATTTGAGAAAAATAAGCTTTTTGTGCGAACAAAATATTTCACGCTTTTATTTCAGCTCATGAAACATGGGACCAACACTTTACATATTGCGTTAATATTTTTGTTCAGTGTAGTTATTAGGTTGGGAGAATGGGATCCTATCTGGGCTAGCTAAAGCCAACTTCATGGTTAGTAGTATGACAGAGAAAAAATAACAAGACAAATTTAAACATCACAAATCTGAGGGGGCAGGTGACCCTGTGCCCCCTTTGGGCATGACGTCTCTGCTATCAACCACATCATTCTGTCTCCGTGAATATTCAAAACAGACACATTCATTCAGGTCTGGTACAGTTCCTACCATATAGATCAGGGATGGACAATTCCTGTCCTTGGGGGCCGGAGTGGTGTCACACTTTTTCCGCACACTCTAGGAGCTCAGATGCAATAATTTAATAACCTAATAACCAAAGTTTCGACAGACAAGCTGTCTTCATCAGGGTATCCTGACGTTGGTTATTAAGTTATTAAATTATTGCATCTGAGCTCCTAGAGTGTGCGGCTCTCCTTTTCTTTTTCAAGTGTTCTACTCCGATAGCCAGCACCTCGCCTAAATAGGTGTGCGTTTCTTTCGCCTCCATATTAATCTGGTACTGGTCCTACCATATAGATCAGGGATGGACAATTCCAGTCCTTGGGGGTCGGAGTGGTGTCACACTTTTTCCCCATCCCTAGCAAACACAGCTGATTAAACTTATGGCATTCTAAACTGAAGCCCATGAGTACTTGATTATTAGAGTCAAATGTGTTAGCTGGGGCTGGGGAACAAGTGTAACACCAATCAGGTCCCGAGGACTGGAGTTGCCCATCCCTGATATAGATGCTCTGTTTGCACACATCGAGGGATGTGGTGACAGTGGAGACAAGGGAACACACATAAACAGCTTTGTCCTTTTAGAAGGTCGTCATAATCCTTACATAAATATGATGTGTATGCAAGAAATGCAGAGCCATTTCCAAAAACATATTGACAGAGTCTAGTATCTAGTAATCTAATCAATTAGTTTTCAACCCCTTTGTTATGGCAAGCCTAAATAATCTCAGGAGTAAAAATGTGCTTAACAAGTCACATAATCAGTTAGATGGACTCACTATGTGTGCAATAATAGTGATTTTCAAACGACTACATAATCTCTGTACCCCACACATACAATTATCTATAAGGTCCCTCAGTCCAGCAGTGAATTTGAAACATAGATTCAACCACAAAGACCAGGGAGGTTTTCCAATGCCTCGCAAAGTAGGGCACCTTTTGGTAGATGGGTACAATTAAAGCAGACATTGAATATTCCTTTGAGCATGGTGAAGGTATTAATTACGCTTTGGATGGTGTATTAATACACCCAGTCACTACAAAAATACAGGCGTCCTTCCTAACTCAGCTGCCGGAGAGGAAGGAAAACTATCAGGGATTTCACCATGAGGCCAATGGTGGCTTTAAAACAGTTAGAAAGTTTAATGGCTTTGATAGGAGAAAACTGAGGATGAATCATCAACATTGTAGTTACTCCACAATACTAACCTAATTGACAGAGTATGCACTCACTAACTGTAAGTCGCTCTGGATAAGAGCGTCTGCTAAATGACTAAAATGTAAATGTAAAAGAAGGAAACCTTACATGCATTGTGTTTGCAATAAGGCACTAAAGTAAAACTGCAAATAATGTGGCAAAGAAATTAACTTTATGTCCTGAATACAAAGTGTAATGTTTGGGGCAAATCCAACACAACACATCACTGAGTACCACTCTTCATATTTCCAAGCATGGTGGTGGCTGCATCATGTTATGGGTATGCATGTCATTGGCAAGGACTAGAGACTTTTTTAGGATAAAAAGAAACAGAATAGAGCTAAGTACAGTCAGAATCCTAGAGGAAAACCTGGTTCAGTCTGCTTTCCAACAGACACTGGGAGACAAATTCCCTCTTCAGCAGGACAATAACCTAAAACACAAGGCCAAATATTCACTGGAGTTGCTTACCAAGATGACATTGAATGTTCCTGAGTGGCTTAGTTACAGTTTTGACTTAATTCGGCTTGAAAACTTATGGCAAAAAAAAAAAATGGCTGTCTATATAATGTATATTGCATATATTTTACAATCCAGTTGTGCAAAGCTCTTGGAGACTTACCCAGAAAGACACAGCTTTAATCGACTCAGGGGTGTGAATACTTATATAAATGAGATATTTCTGTATTTCATTTCCAATACATTTGCAAAAATTTCAAAAACGTGTTTTCACTTTGTCATTATGGGGTATTGTATGTAGCTGCGTGAGAGAAAATATTATAATTGAATCCATTTTGAATTCAGGCTGTAAGAAAACAACATGTGGAATAAGTTAAGGGGTATGAATACTTTCTGAATGTACTGTATATCTGCAAGAAAATGATAAATATGTGAATGTTTGAAAGGGGGTCATATAAACATTGCCTTATTTATATTTTTACAGACAATATTAAGTGAATTCTGTCTGAAATAGTCATGCTATAATGGGCATAGTTTCTCAGACCAAATTTCCATTCTGGCTGAAACAAAGCAATCTGATCATGCTCCAGTCAAATACAGCTATAGGGAATGCCTATACATTGTCCAATCTCCTTCCACACATTGATTTCATTCTTCGCATCTTTATTCAGAAACAAACAAACTTGAAATTAAGTGCTGTTTCAGTGTCTTGTTGCAGGTTGTGCAATGTTCAAAAGTGTGTGTGATATTAGCATTAACTTGTGTGTGTGGTGTCAAGTGTGGTTGGTCCTATGTATGCAAATAGCCGAGATTGGATATTTCAGCACCATGGACAGCAGCGACATTGGGATAGCGAGATCTGTAATTCAGCAACACATGACACTGGATAGCGGCTGTCTCAGGTGAACTTGGCATTGGGAAAATCCCATCTAATGGGAAACGAGGCATAGGAGGCAAAAAGACTGAAGGAGAAGACTCCCACAGGAACTCTATGCTTAACTGTTCTGCCACATTCATTTCAAATGTTACATTTTTCGATTTGTAAATAAAAGGGAACACATCTGCAAATAATGTAAATTGACTTTTCTAACTACACTTTACAGCTTTAGTGTGTCTGTGCGTCATAGGTACAACTGCAAGCAATTCGCTTCTCAAATCCTTCTCAAATGTCTGTTTAATGTGAGAAACTAAATTAAAAACAACCGTTAGACTAATACAATGCGTACTGTCACAAATTATTACTATTCCCAACAAGACAACGAAGTGATGGTCTTTACCCACCATGGAGACTTATAAAGGCTACTTCCCCCCCACCAAAAGTTCCCACGCAGAGCGATGTTGTTTACTACATCATTATGCATATGTAGCGTGGTTCGTTCTGCGTTGTGTACTTTTAATTAGGACACTGCCACAACTGGAATTCTGATGGTTGGATAATTTTTATTCGACCTGCACACGAAGAGACAAAAAAATGATGTTAGCCCTTGGTGCAGCCACAGCTCTCGGGCACCTTGCTAGTTGAAGGTCAGGCAAAAGAGAACAGGTGCTGCATGCACACATTCAGTGCCTAACAACACACTATACAATACAAGTAAAATGATATACAACATAATTCTGACAAAATAAAGTTGCATTTTTTGTTGCCACAGCTCTAGGGCACCTGCGTGAGCACATAGAAACTCACTGTCTAATCAGAGACTTCAACACATTAGTTCCCACAATGAGTTCATCAACCTGCCCATCAACAATAAGCACTGGGACTACATAACAGAAGCCATAAAGTTGCATTTTTAAGTCACACATGCCCACTGGGCTAGTTTGTTCCCACCACAACCCACCAGGATGATGTCTGAAGGAGCTAGAAAGTTCCCCTCTACCACTCCTGCCTCCCTCAACCGAGGTACAATATCTGCGCGCAGAGTAGTAGCCATGGACCCACTATCTAACATCCCCTTCAGCTCAACTTTATCCTGTACTAGCACAGTGGTGTAAAACAAACTGTCATTCTGAGTAATTCTCATTGTGTTCTGAAAAATGACTGTTGTTCTTGGGTACTGACTCACAAAAGTAAGAATAAACAGATTGGATATCATCATCAGTGGAGGAAAAATAAGAATGCCCCACATTGCCCTCATTTAGCAGACGCTCTTATCCAGAGCGACTTACAGTTAGTGCATACGTTATACATTTTGTTCATACCCCCCGTGGGAATCGAACCCACAACCCTGGCGTTGCGAACACCATGCTCTACGAACTGAGCCGGCCATTCCCTCCACTACCCTAGGCGACGCTGGTCCAATTGTGCGCCACCCCATGGGTCTCCCGGTCGCGGCCGGCTACGACAGAGCCTGGATTCGAACCAGGATCTCTAGTGGCACAGCTAGCACTGCGATGTAGTGCCTTCGACCACTGCGCCACTCACAGACTGAGTATTGCTGACCAGAGCCTTCTCTAACAAAGTCAAAACTTTCATTAATGTCCCACCCTCAGATACAGATGGTGCCTGGTCTGGTTCACGGCCACATTGAGAAAAATATGACACATTAGGTCTTTTCACAGGACCCACTCCCTCCTGAGGGCAGTCAAAAACAGCAGCAACCTGCTGTGAAAGTTGTGTTCTACATGCTTTACGTTCCCTTAACAGTTCATCCAACCGATCCTGTACCTCACTGGCTGTCCAGTCACGAATGGGTTTGCTCTTGAACACTTGGGCCAACTCTTTATCAGGACAGTTGCGTACAAACATGACTGCCAACTCTGAGCACTGATTGGGTAAGGTCCTGCCCTCACTCACAAGGTACTGGTCGGCTGCCTCTGCAGCTTTGTTAAGCCTAATCCAGAAATCTATTGGACCCTCATTAGCATATGGTTTGATTGAATAGAAATCAGCTAATGGCATACCTGAGCAGACAGTATCCCCAAAGTGTTGCTTGAAAACACTGAACACCGCCTTAACATCTGTGACAACAAGGTTGTTACGCTTCCAGACTTTGGTCACATCCCGTGCCCTCCCCATGAGCCTAGACATCACCTCCCCAACATTCCCAGACCCAGTGTAACCCCTCTTCTCTAGGTAGACTTCCATTAACTCCTCCCACTCCAGGACAGAGTACTTATCTGAGCCATCACCCCTAAAAAGAGGTGGAGCACTAACATCTGACTTCACAACCAGATTCAGCTTGGACGCATCAATAAAGGTTGACCCACACTGCTCAGGCAGGGGAAACTGCTGGGGTTGGTGAGGGGGACGGGCAGGAGAAAGACTTGAAACCCCAGGCTGCAGTAAACTCGCTCTGATAGATTCTCCTATCTCTGAACCAATCTGCTTAATAAGGTCACTAAGCTGACTCGGAGGCATCCCATTATCACCGAGTACTGTGGATGATGGTACTTCAAAAGACAGAGGTGGGATACCCTGGTCAGGTGGAACAAACAGCCTACCCCTCCCAGTGCTTGCAAACTCAGGACTAGCAAACGCTCTACTCCCAGGAGCTGACTGTACAATTGGTGTAAATGGAAGGACACCCCTCCCTCTACCCACACTAAAATCCCCAGCATAACACGTCTTATGGATTTGAGAATCTTCCATGGCTCAACAGAGCACTAAAATACAATGTAATTTAGTGCATTCAAATACCAAAAAAAATAAATGCAATAAACAAATTCATCCAAAACATACAAATAAGCACGAATACCTGTATCTAATGAATATGCTACATTCACTTTCACTGTTTACAGTATATATTCACTTACAGTAAGCCATCAACAAATTCACATGCGCAGGTCGTGCACCTCATCCACATGCACAGCTCCGGCGGTCGGCTTGAGCTGACCAGTCGGCAGGTCACGTAATTAGGACACTGCCACAACTGGAATTCTGATGGTTGGATAATTTTTATTCGACCTGCACACGAAGAGACAACACACAATATGTTAGCTCTTGGTGCAGCCACAGCTCTCGGGCACCTTGCTAGTTGAAGGTCAGGCAAAAGAGAACAGGTGCTGCATGCACACATTCAGTGCCTAACAACACACTATACAATACAAGTAAAATGATATACAACATAATTCTGACAAAATAAATGACATACCTGTACACGAAGAGACAACACACAATAGCTTAGCCCTTGGTGCAGCCACAGCTCTCGGGCACCTGCGTGAGCACATAGAAACTCACTGTCTAATCAGAGACTTCAACACATTAGTTCCCACAATGAGTTCATCAACCTGCCCATCAACAATAAGCACTGGGACTACATAACAGAAGCCATAAAGTTGCATTTTTAAGTCACACATGCCCACTGGGCTAGTTTGTTCCCACCACAACCCACCAGGATGATGTCTGAAGGAGCTAGAAAGTTCCCCTCTACCACTCCTGCCTCCCTCAACCGAGGTACAATATCTGCGCGCAGAGTAGTAGCCATGGACCCACTATCTAACATCCCCTTCAGCTCAACTTTATCCTGTACTAGCACAGTGGTGTAAAACAAACTGTCATTCTGAGTAATTCTCATTGTGTTCTGAAAAATGACTGTGTTGTTCTTGGGTACTGACTCACAAAAGTAAGAATAAACAGATTGGATATCATCATCAGTGGAGGAAAAATAAGAATGCCCCACATTGCCCTCATTTAGCAGACGCTCTTATCCAGAGCGACTTACAGTTAGTGCATACGTTATAAAAAAATGTCATACCCCCCGTGGGAATCGAACCCACAACCCTGGCGTTGCAAACACCATGCTCTACGAACTGAGCCGGCCATTCCCTCCACTACCCTAGGCGACGCTGGTCCAATTGTGCGCCGCCCCATGGGTCTCCCGGTCGCGGCCGGCTACGACAGAGCCTGGATTCAAACCAGGATCTCCAGTCCCCCAGGACTGTGTTGTGTTACCTGCTTGACAATAGTATTGATGTCCCCCAGGAGAGCAGCAGCAGGTTGCACGTTGTTCCCCATCTCCTCAGCACACAGATCAACCTTGACATTGACCTTGACATAAATAACGTATGTGGAACGTTACTACAACATACCAGCAACGACACGACAGGAAGAGCGCCGTGCGTGACACATGTAACAGCAGCTGGAGGAGTGGCCAAACCTCAAGCTAAACACAACAGAAATAACCAGGCAGCACCACATAATGCTAAGGCTGACACACACACGTTCCCTTTTATAAACCGGGTGACTCGAGCCCTGAATGCTGATTGGCTGAAAGCTGTGGTATATCTGACCGTATAACATGGGTCACGTTGAGGGAGGAGGTCAGAGACCTGGCCGTGTGGTGCCAGGATAACAACCTCTCCCTCAACGTGACCAAGACAAAGGAGATGATTGTGGACTACAGGGAAAAAAAAGAGGACTGAGCACGCCCCCATTCTCATCGACGGGGCTGTAGTGGAACAGGTTGAGAGCTTCAAGTTCCTTGGTGTCCACATCACCAACGAACTATCATGGTCCAAACACACCAAGACAGTCGTGAAGAGGGCACGACAAAGCCTATTCCCCCTCAGGAGATTGAAAAGATTTGGCATGGGTCCTCAGATCCTCAAAAAATTATACAGCTGCACCATCGAGAGCATCCTGACTGGTTGCATCACCGCCTGGTATGGCAACTGCTTGGCCTCCGACCGCAAGGCACTACAGAGGGTAGTGCGTACGGCCCAGTACATCACTGGGGCCAAGTTTCCTGCCATCCAGGACCTCTATACCAGGCGGTGTCAGAGGAAGGCCCTCAAAATTGTCAAAGACTCCAGCCACCCTAGTCATAGACTGTTCTCTCTGCTACCGCACGGCAAGCGGTACCGGAGTGCCAAGTCTAGGTCCAAAAGACTTCTCAACAGCTTCTACCCCCAAGCCTTAAGACTCCTGAACAGCTAATCATGGCTACCCGGACTATTTGCACTGCCCCCCCACCCCATCCTTTTACGCTGCTGCTACTCTGTTAATTATTTATGCATAGTCACTTTAACTCTACCCACATGTACATATTACTTCAACTACCTCAACTAGCCGGTGCCCCCGCACATTGACTCTGCACCGGTACCCCCCTGTATATATAGCCTCCCTACTGTTATTTTATTTTACTTCTGCTCTTTTTTTCTCAACACTTTTTTTGTTGTTGTTTTATTTTTACTTTTTTGTTAAAAATAAATGCACTGTTGGTTAAGGGCTGTAAGTAAGCATTTCACTGTAATGTCTGCACCTGTTGTATTTCCGCGCATGTGGCCAATAAAATTTGATTTGATTTGATTTGAAATGTATTTTGACTGTTCGAATTACGTTGGTAACCAGTTTATAATAGCAATAAGGCACCTCTGGGGTTTGTGGTATAGGGCCAATATACCACGGCTAAGGGCTGTATCGAGGCACTCCGCGTTGCATCGTGCTTAAGAACAGCCCCTAGACGTGGTATATTGGCCATATACCACACCCCCTCGGGCCTTATTGCTTAAATATAGATGTACTGTACAGCACTAAGACAGCCATGACATTATTTGGAGAGACCACAAAGACTTATAGAGAAGCTATATAATTGATAGACTAAATCCAATAGACTGAGTCAAATACCTTTATACCTGGTTACAATGAAATGTAGTTCACTATGAAATGACCTGTGACTAGGGTTGCAAAATTACAGTTACTTTCCCAAAATTCCCAGAAATCCCTGTTGGAAGATTCCAGAAATCAGAACGGAATAAGAAGAAAATCCGAAAAAAAGAAGGAAAAAAAAGAAACCCTACTGGTGACCTTTGACCTAGCTGGATGACCTTTACTTGGGTGTCAAACCTGGGGGGAAGGCCAAAGTGCAGGATCCAGTTGAGTCTGGCACCAAGTAGGACCACAACATCAGACTGGAGCAGAGCTCTGCAGTCCCCACCAAGACCATAGAACCAGGAGGATAGGAAGAGGAGGAGGAGGAGGAAGAGAGGAGGAGGAGGATAGGAAGAGAGGAGGAGGAGGATAGGAAGAGAGGAGGAGGAGAGCAGGGACAAAACAAAATGTAATGAAAAGAGGCTAGTTATAGGAGTAGTGTAGTTGTTTGATTGACACCAGTTTACATTGACATGACCTGGCCAGGAGAGACTAGTTATAGATAGGGATTTCAGGAGTTTCGTGGTCCGTTCAAATGGTCAGGGAAATTATTGGTCCTACTTATACAGTCAATGGTCTGTACATGAATATGATGCCAGCTGAGAGAAGGAGAGGCTGACCTGGAGCGGGCAGCAGCAACACAGTTGGGGTGATCGTCAGGCAGCACCCCTTTACCCATGGGGGTGGGCAGGAAGGGCAGGTCACACCCCTCCACCAGCTCCTTCAGAGCCCCCTCTGCTCTTCCATGGGCTGCACCTGCAGAGGGACACAGACAGAGGGCACTGCCACACGGATTTCAACAGACTGGCCTTCACAACTGGGATGCATTCAGCTGAGCAAAACGTTGTGCAACGTTCAGATAGAAATATAGCATGTAGAACGAACGTGCCTCTCGGACAGGTAGAATGAGAAATCATGTCAACAACATTTGTCTACTGAACGTGGCCCTATTTTCGACTGAACCGTGGTACATTTACATTTTAGTCATTTAGCTGACGCTCTTATCCAGAGCGACTTACATGAGCAATTAGGGTTAAGTGCCTTACTCAAGGGCACATCAACAGATTTTTCACCTAGTCGGCTCGGGGATTAGAACCAGCGACCTTTCGGTTACTGGCACAACGCTCTTAACCACTAAGCTACTTGCCGCCCCGGCTGTGGTACAGTGCTATATGTGTTACAGTGCGTCTCACCTGGCTATTGATCTCTCCTGGACAGACGCACGTAACATAACTGGAAGTAGCGTCTGTCAACAGACTGGGATGTGACAACTTTGTTCCGGTACGCTGATTTTTCACCACTAATCATTTGGACAAATCACGATTTCGCAGGTACTCGCATCTTTTCAATTTCAGAAGGGGAGGGGACATTTGGCCCATAAACTTGCCTGAAACTTGCAGAGAGTTTCCGTTTAGGGGGGTGGAAACTTCGCAAGTGGCGTTAGTATCTTTCTCTTAACATCTCCCCAGACCTTAACCAAGTATCTGACGCAATTATGCAAGATTTTAGTTCTGTTTCCCCCAGATGATCTGGCTATTAAAAAAGCAATGCCTACATTTGCCAATGATGAGTAAAGGCCGTTTGGCTCCTTTCAGGACCGCCAGTGCTTCTGTGATCGCCATATGGTCAGCCATACTCACAGGAGGAGGTGGACTACAGGGCACCTCTCTGACAAAGGAAATAATAAATAATAGGTCAAACATTAAACATGTTACCTAGCAACTGTATTGCATATGTAAATACATCATGAAGGTCTATCGAGGCTTATTGCTATTCTCTGATGAGAATATTTTGATATAGTGCTATATTTTCTAAGTAATTTAATTTCTGGTTCACTTCAGACGTTAAAAGGTATAACAAAATAAAATAAAAATGACTACGGTGATGTGAATTCAGAGGTATACATATTCAACAGTAACGCATTAGTATACATTTTAAATGGATGAAAGACAGTGATGGCCACTAACCTGGCTCTGCTCCTGTCCAATTTAGCATTGACCATGTCCCCAGATATGTCTACGTATACAGCACCTGGACGTCCATACATGCTAGTGCGTGCTGCCTTAGACAGACCAAACACCCTTCCATTCAGATCAATTAAGGCTGTGCTGTGCTCTTATGAAGCAGTTAAGGTACCTTGCTAAGCTGGAAAATTAGAGGTCAGAAAACAGACAATTGCAGGTGATACCAAATGATATGAAGAGGACTACACAGAGGGAGTCAGAGTAGACTGTATACCTTCTCTACCACTGAGGAGATCATATCCAGACTGCTAGACCTAGCAGAGAACTTACTGTACAATCTGCATGCCTCCACCTGACAGAGAAAGAGGACCACAAATAACAAATGATTTCCTCTTTCAGCAATTAAACTGCTAGGGCCAGTTTCCCAGACAGAGATTCTCTATTGAGTTTGCTTTTTAGGTCATGACTAGGCTTAATCTGTGTCCCGGGATACCATCCCCTAATGTTCAATAGTCATAAATGTCATGGTTGAATCGGTACCTGTGGAAACTCTTGAAACGCCCCAGTGGTCTCTTGGTTTTTATCAGAGGAGCCTCCAATAACAATCACAGGCCTACAGAGAGAGAGGTATCACACAATGACATCAACTGACAAGCTGAGATAGTTTGGAGTCCTCAGATCATTTTTTGCAGTGTGCGGATAGCATCCCTTCTTTTGAAAGGCCACTGAACATGAGTAGTAGGGTCTTCTGTTTGTGGAGTTCTAGCATACCAGCAGTTCATGTTAGCATTGGCCATTGCACCAAGTGAATGGATGAGTCCCGGTCCAGACACAACCAGACATGCACCTGGACTGGAGAGGAACAGACAGACAGAGGGAAAGACAGGAAGACAGGCAGACAGACACACAAAGGGTCAGACAGACAGGCAGACATAATTAGCAATGCAAAAAAGCTATGAAACTGACCCTCACACACTACACGCTCCTGTAGTCTATGTAAGGGTAGTTAATATCACATGATTTGGGGAGAGCTGGTTTAGTAATAAAAAGGTGGCTTAGGGCTTGTTCATTGCGCATTCCCACATACTTGATTCCTGAGGCTTGAGCTGCCATAGCTACTTCAATGACTGGAACACCAACTATTCCAAACATATATTCTACATTCTGTAGAGAGATACATGTAGATACAGTATATTTACATTTTTTAAAACATTTTTAGTCATTTAGCAGACGCTCTTATCCAGAGCGACTTACAGTTAGTGAGTGCATACATTTTCATTCTGAATTGTATATGAATTGTTACAATGTAGTTTAGATTTTCTTTGCATTGACACACACATTGGCATGCATCAACAAGGGTGTTAACACAGAGCTGCCAACTCTCACGCTTTCGCCGTGTGACACACGTTTTTGCCTGTTTTCACACGCACTCACGCCACACATCCAATTTCTCAAGCAAAAAAAATTGGCAGAGACTCGTTCGTTCCTTTTTTCAAACTCCCCGACGGTAGATGGCGCTGATGAGCGCCAATGAACCATATGTGCTGCACCCCGAAGTTAGCGACAGAAGAAGAGATACCATTGCCGTGAAAGTCAACATAAGATGAGCAGGTCACTACCTTTTTTTTTTTTTGTCATTTAGCAGACGCTCTTATCCAGAGCGACTTACAGGAGCAATTAGGGTTAAGTGCCTTGCTCAAGGGCACATCGACAGATTTTTCACCTAGTCGGCTCAGGGATTAGAACCAGCAACCTTTCGGTTACTGGCACAACGCTCTTACCCACTAAGCTACCTGCCGCCCTGAAGAAGTCTGATAAGAAGCTGAGCTGAGACTAGGTATGTAACAATGAAATGTCGTCCAATTGAATACTCACTCTCTTAAACTTTAAATCTTGAAATAAATTATTTGTTTGTGCGTGTGAACATGATTTAGTGTGGTGAATGTAAACTCAGCTGATTTCGAACAGGTAAGATGTATTCCAAAGAATTTAACATAAATACAGGAAATGTGTGCAATAGAAGTAGGTATGTTTTTGTAACTGAGAGTAGAGTTATTAAACCAACATGACCATTTTAATTGTTTAAGGTTTCAAAGATGTCCCGTAAGAGACCTTTGCCAGGACAAAAGCGAAACCTTTTATTTTATTTAAAGAACCAGCCAAGTGAGAAAAGACAGACAAACACACTGACAGAACAGCCAGAACGATTGATAGAAACGACAGGACAACAGACAGAGGAGCAACACAAAGGACAGAGAGAGCAGGAGACAGGACAGACTGACAAACAAGCAGAGGAGCAACAGACAGGACAGATTGACGCACATGCAGAGGAGCAACAGACAGGACAAATAGAACAACCAACAGGGCAGATGGAAGAAGACACAGAGGGACAGAAAGAAGAGACCCCCCCAATCCAACAGCAGGGCCAGAAGAGTCGTGCTCTGGCTGGAGCAGCAACATATAGATCCATTTTCAAAAATGAGTGGACCTCTTCATGGCCATTTATTACCAGAGGGAGCCTCAACACGCACTACTGGTGTGCAGTCTGCCGTATTGAAAACTCATGTTGCCACCAGGGTGTGACAGATGTAGTGCGCCATATAAAAAGCAAAAGGCCACCAAGATAAGCAACGAGCTCTCCTGTCCACAGCCACAATATCCCAATATGCAATGGCCGTTCCATCTGTTGGGGGTATGTCTGCACAAGAGGTTAAGGTATGATATGTGTAATGATTCTGTCAAGGTTCAATCAAGAGTTTTGTGTTCTAGTTGATCACGGTAAAGTCATGGTTGATAGTTTTGACTAATTTGTGGTTTGTATTTCAGTGTAGTACAGTCCAGTTTTCTTAATTTGAGATCTTAGTTGCTGAATGTGTTTTTTACCTGTGCCCTATTATCGCAGGCGTCTATTTTAAATAAACTATGGTCTTTTGGGAGGATTAATAATTTTTAATTTCTTACAGACAAGAAGGGCTGAGGTCAAAATGACAGCTGGGTTGGTAGTTCACAACGTCCCCCTAGCCTTTGCGGACCACCTGGGGCCTCTCCTAAAATAATGTTTCGGAGATTCGAAGACAGCGCAGGAGTACAGGTGTGCCAGGACTAAGTCATCCTGCATTACCAATGAAGCACTCGCACCATATTTCACACAGGAGCTTGTGATGGAGATGAAAAAAGCCCCGTATACCCTTGTTACGGATGGGTCGAATGACACTGGTATTTCACAAACTATTTGAGATTTTTCTCATCTGCAAAACATGTGCTTTGTGTATTTTTAAACATCTAATAACATGAACATCTGTATGATTCTAACTTGTCATTATAGGAGTGGAAAAGATGAACCCGCTTACTGTCCGGGTCTTCATGGGCAGCAAAGTTGTCCACCAGTTCTTAAATACGTGCACAACAAGTGGGAGGAGATGTGGGCCAGCAAGTGAGATCTTCACCAAAATTAACTCCACCATAGAGGAGCATGGCATCCCTTGGGAGAACTGCATTGGTCTCTCAGTTTACAATGCAGCTGTGAACATTGGACCACGTAATCCCATTGCCTCTAGGGTGCTCCAGAAGCATCCCAACACCTATATTCATGGTTATCCTTGTCATGTGGCACATAACACCGCCAAAGCTGCAGGAGTGGGATTTTTTAAAGATGTTTTAAAGTGAGTTAAGGCCTGATTTATCTTTACATGTAACTTTTTATTTGTATCCTAATTACGTGCATTGACTGAATGCGTTACGATTGATTTATGCATTGCAGGTGTACGGTTTTGATTTTGAGGATATGGTAGTGGACATCGGTTACTGGTTCAAGGGTAGCTCAAATCGGAAAGGATACCTGTCAGGTATGCATGTTTGATACTATTAAGTGTAATACTGAAATGCTGAGCTGTAGAAAATATATGATATGGATTTAATGTCTAAAACAGAGTTTTGTGAGCTCCATGAAGCGGAGTACATGGAGGTCCTCCTGCATATCTCGGTCCGTTGGCTAAGCCTTGAACGTTGTGTGACCAGGATCCTGAGGCTGTATGAACCTCTGGCCAGCTACTACAAATCTGCTAGTATGGTCATCAATTTTCAATTTCATTATGCAGCAACTACATGGATTGTTAGTCACATACTTGTATTAATGACAACCTCTTGTTTTGTGTTATTTATTGATTGATTCAAGATGAAAATCAGGCCAGGTTCAAGAGACTTGTGCAGACATTCACTGTCCCCATGACAGAAGTGTACCTGCTGTTCTTCCAAGCCACCGTACCAACTTTCACTTCTTTCAACTTGCTGCTTCAGAGAGAGCAGTCATCAATATTTTTGTTACATGATGAGGTGGGATTGGATTTTGCAGTTTTTTTCCATTCTGTGTTTCTTGCTGATATCTGCAGGGGTCCTCTAAAACAGGTTTCACCTACTATTTTTGTAAATGTCTGTTATAGATGGTGAAATTCGTACGCAAGTTATGTTCCAAGTTTATGGTTCCAGCAGCTCTGCAGTGCCATGAGGAGCCTTGTGAAATTGCCTTTGAAGAAAAGGCAAACCATTTACCAGGTTAGTATTTGACTATTATTATGATCAAACACTGTGATATGTGATATTTAGCCTTGTACATTATACCGATATGCTGTATTGGGTTCACAACCAGGGCTAAAATTAACAGATTACTTGACGAGGGTGACATCACACCACAGCAGGTGGATTCATTCCATGAAGCTGTGTTGTGTTTCCTGACAAGTGCTGTGGACTATGCACTTAAGAAGCTGCCACTGGAAGAGCTTCATGGAAAAAAATCAAGGTATGTTTTTCCATTGTGTTTTGGTGCATTTTCCATAGGTGACAGGAGCCAAAGAATTCGAGAGGCTTGCTGCCGTCGCCAAGCTTGTCCTGGTGTTGCCCCATGCAAACGCAGATGCTGAGAGGGTGTTTTCAGTTGTGGGACTGAACAAAACCAAGAGAAGAAACAGCCTAGCATTGGATGGCACCCTGTCCTCAATAATGACCATAAAGATGGCCAATCTGGAGCCCTGCTTCAAATGGGAGCCCCCCTCCGATATCATCAAGGCCTCCAAGAAGGCCACAGGCCAGTATAACCATGCCGACAGATCATAGACAAGAGGCCCATTTGAGATGAGCCAGGTCTGCGCAGAATCGATTACCAGCGATCACCGCCCAATGCATGCTGGTTAGATTTGTGTCCGACTTGATCCCGACTTTCTCTGACGTCATGCACACGCGGGCAACGATAACCTCATGAGATCAAGGCAGCCGCAGTTCTGAGATGCAGGCAGTGCAATTGCTTTTCACCGACTGCAGGACCCAGGCGGACCCAGGACAAAAACTCACTATGTTAACATATGCTATTCCACATAAACATCTAAATGTTTTTCTACAACAATATGAATAGTTAGCTATACCAGTGCAATGACCTATGGCACACTTTCACAACTCGTAGTGCTACATTCTCACTGCCAAGGACATGATCAGCGACTAATATATTCTTAGCAACACGGTTACACAGTATAACACTGTTTTATATAAATTGCACACACTTCACCTGAGCTTTTAGTGCCTCTGCAATGAGCTGAGCCCCAGTCACATCTTCCATTATTATTGTCGAGAAATCTGTTCAAAGTGCAAACGCGGTTAGCAATGCTTTCTTGGACTTGTTGTTCAGTAGCTTATAAATCGTGTTTAGATCTCTTGCAAATCATTAGTTTTTGTCTGCTTTCCAGCATGCATTACATGAGTAGCTTTTTCTTCTTCAGTGGGGTTTATAGACAGTTGGCATCCAACGTTATGGTGCATTACTGCCCCCTATTGTACAGAAGTGTGGACATGAGCCGTGCAATAGCAGTCATGAATATTTAATAAACTAGTAGCATTTTTCTTTTTTTATTGCAAGAAATACATAATAAGCCCTCATTATGTGTTTATAACTGCACTTAACTTAACACTTAACTCAATTAAGTCATTATGAGTGTATGACAGTATGAAAAAAAATATTATTATGCACTCACTAACTGTAAGTCGATCTGGATAAGAGCTTCTGCTAAATGACTAAAATGTAAAATGTAAATGACTTGAGTGTATGCATTATAGATATAGGCTTTTTTTTTTTTTTTTTTTTTTTTTTTTGTCATTTAGCAGACGCTCTTATCCAGAGCGACTTACAGTTAGTGAATAAATATATATATGTATATATTTTTTTTTACTGGCCCCCCGTGGGAAACGAACCCACTCCCCTGGCGTTGCAAACGCCATGCTCTATCAACTGAGCTACATCCCTGCCGGCCATTCCCTCCCCTACCCTGGACGATGCTGGGCCAATTGTGCGCCGCCCATGAGTCTCCCGGTCGCGGCCGGCTGCGACAGAGCCTGGATTCATAGAAAGTGTTACAAATGTTCTCCTGTCATCTTATAGGAGATCCATTCATGGATTTAGTTATGGCTTGAGAATGTGACTGGTCTACGGAGTTCTCCTTTATGTCTGTCTTTGTATGTGACAACAACTTTTCTGTATTATGTGTATTTCCACAATCAATAATCATAAACGGTACTTCACTATGAATACTTTTGACTATGTGATTTGAAGTACTTTACCGTTATCTTGCACATACATGAAGACTACTATAGACAGAAATCAATGCAGTAATGTTTTATTAAATAAAGGCTCTGATTAAAATATAATATTAATAAAATCAGGCATTTGGCTAATTCTTCTTCCCAGAAGCTCCTCTGAATGGTTTGGAGATGGCTCTGGAGAGAGCGTGTAACACCCTGACTATGAGTGGGCGTTTACGGGACTGGGACTCCTGGGGAGCAGGGGCCGGTGTGGTTGTCAGGTCCTCCTTGGGAGGGGAAGTGGATGGAACCTCTGGAACCTCACACTCAGCATCTGTCATAAGAACATTTCATAATCAGAAAATGAATGTGTGTGTTTGTGTCTGTCCATCTGCCTGCCTGTCCGTCTGCCTGCCTGCCTGTCTGTCTGTCTGCCTGCCCGTCCGTCTGCCTGTCCGTCTGTCTGCCTGTCTGCCTGTCTGTCTGTCTGCCTGCCTGTCCGTCTGCCTGCCTGTCCGTCTGCCTGTCTGTCTGTCTGTCTGTCTGTCTGACTGTCTGTCTGTCTGTCTGTCTGTCTGTCTGTCTGTCTGTCTGCCTGTCCGTCTGCCTGCCTGCCTGTCTGTCTGTCTGTCTGCCTGCCTGTCCGTCTGCCTGTCTGTCCGTCGGCCTGTCTGTCCGTCGGTCTGCCTGTATCTGTTGTCACTGTTTTAACAAGCTTGTCATAGGGTGATACATCAATATGACATTATCGATGCTTATCACTTACCCTGTGAAATATGAGTCTCTCTGAGACGTTTGGTAGGCAGTGCATCCTGTTTAGGGTGGCTCTTCGGTTCCCCTTTTGTCTTGAACAGCTGTTGACAAAACACATCAGGACAACTGAGCCTGTGTAAAATACAGAGTGTGCATCCCAAAGTGCACCCTATTCGCTACGCAAGGCACTACTTTTGAAAAGGGCCCATAGAGCGCTGGTAAAAAGTAGTGCACTATATAGGGAATAGGGTGCCATTCGGGACATAGCCATTGACTCTCTCCCATGTGTATTAGGATTGCATTACAGCGTCCTCACTCAACCTCCTAAAGACAATGACAACAGTTTTGTTCTAATGCTGAGAGACAATAGGGGTGTAGTGAATCTGTAGGGTAAAATTCAGCCCTGCCTTACAGAGGTAATCTCAAAACACAGAGCACCCTACCTTAATCATGATCTTTGGAAACTTATGCATTTTCGGTAGGAAACGCCACTTCCTGTTCTTCTTAGTCTCTTCCCCTCTGGCAGAGGGAAGGCGGGCCATGCCGTCAGCCTTTACATCAGCCGGGCTAAGGCTCCTGGCAGGGAATTCCTCAGTAGCATTAAGGTCAGCTACAACACCATGAGTGATGTCACTTGTGGCATTGCTGGTGTCTGAGTGAGAAGAGCACGCTAGTGTGACCGACCTGTGTACAATAACTGGGAGAAGAGGACGCAGCCATTGAAGTCAGTCACTGCATCCCAAATGGCATTCTCTTCACTTTATAGTGCACTACTTTTGACCAGGACCCATAGGGTCTGGTCAAAAGTAGTGCACTAAATATGGAAGAAGGTGCCATTTTGGACACAACCAGTGAATTTTACATCATAAAACGCAATGTATTGAGCATCATGTTACAATTAAGTCCTATGCAGATGAAAAGAGGTACTTTCACTTACCATCCTCCATTGTAGACTTGGACACATAAGTCAGGCTGTCCATCACCACGTCTGTCATCAACTTGATGACCTGATCCAAAACCATTTCAGCTGATGGTGGCAAAGGCCTTCCCATACACTGCCCCAGGAGTCTCCTAACAGAAGTCTGGGCAAAGTTGTAAATGAGCTCTGAGGCATCGTCCTTTGACAGCTTCCTCAGGGCTGGTTTAGGCAGCGCTGGTTGAGAGAGGCTTCTGTGGCCAACCATGGATTGAAGCTGACGGTTTATGGTTATCTCCTGAATGAGACCATGGACCTTTGCGATCAGGTTGCCAGATGCACCTTGAAGGGCTTCAACTGACAGGAGCCTATCCAGATGTTCTTCTGCTGAAGTCATCTCTGGGTCGTCCGTCTTCAATGTGTCCATTATAGTTTTCACTATGATATTGGTGTCAGATATGTTTATTTCTTGTTGGCTCACAAGCATTGACCGTGAACCTGTCTCGTCCATTGCGATTGAGGTATGGGATTCTGTCCTTGTGATCTCATCGGCAGCGCTCATGTCAGGCAACTGGTCAAGGCTCTCCAGTACAGAGTCTAACATGTTAGTGGCTATCAGACACTCCTCACTTGCAATCTGCCCAACAGATGAACTCTCAGAGTTGGCCAATCTACACTTGATCACATTTAGGATCAAGCTGAGCGTCTTCTTTGCAGTTTTGCTAAAGCCTTCTTGGCTGACTGCCACTGTTACGTCTTTTAGAGCCACAAGAGGTTTGCAACTTTCACTCAATCCACTGCCGTGGAGAGGAGAGGCTCTCTTCAAACTGTTGTTGCTCACAACTGACATACTCCTGGTGGGCAGAGTGACATCCTCACTGCATGTGTCAATTACATGGTGGTCTGTTGAAGAGCCACTCGAAGACAGAAGGGTTTTAGACCTTTTAGCCAAACAGACTTTTGACAAAGGCTTCTCACTTCTCACAGACGGAGGGCGGCTCCTGTCCTCAACAAGAGCAGTGTCAGCGGACTTAGAACGTCTGAGTGTCTCCACAGGGGTGGAGTCCAGCACATATTTGGCTGTGGTGACTGACACTGGTGGAAAAGAGAAAAAGATGTTCAGTCTATCCTTTACTCTGTGGTACATGGTTTGAGCAGCATCCAATAAGTTGTCAAAGACAACTCTGGGTTTGAGCTGGAACTCCAGCTTTTTCTCTCCTAGTGGGAAGGAGTCTGCGTCGTCCACAGTGTACTGGGATACACTTTCAAGGTCTTGCATGATAATATTTACTATATCTTCGGCTGTAGAAACCGCATGGTGTGAGAAGGTGGTGCTAGGCATGCTCTGTAGCAAAGAATGGCTGGCTTTGCTAGCAGCTCTGAGAATGGTCTCATTCACAATGTGTTTGGCCTTAGCTCGGAACTCAGCACTGTGAAAGCTCTGGATAGAAATGTTAGAGGTTCTGCTGGCTGCACTAAGAGATCGCGTGAGTGTGGCAATCTCGGCTGACGTCACATCACTCGAAATGGTGAGGTCCTCCAATTTCGAAATTATCGAGTCCAACTTCTGGTTGAAGTCGAAGGATGAATTTGACGTGCTCTCCCCAACGGAAGCGGAGCAGTTTTCCTTTGAAGTGTCCACCCTCAGCACCGAGATCACCTGTTTGATTACCCCTTTAGTGCAGGTGTCGAGGGTGAGCTGGTAGGCTGAGGCTGAGGACTTAGAAGGGGTCTTACTGTCTGTCTTCTGTACAGGAGACACTGCCAAAGTGGCCTCAGTTACAGGAGATTCCTGCACAGTGGCCTCAGTTACAAGTAGTCCAGTTGCAGAAAGCTCGATTTGCACAGGAGTATTTTTTCCCTCAGTGAGATGGTGGGAGGTGAACAGCTTCCTTAGTTTGTCCAGGGTTTTGGTATAAATCTTCTGGGAACCTGAACTCACTTCCACCCAGAACATTTTGCGACCTGATTTCGTACGCTTGGAGGCCTTATTGACCTCATATACCTCAAGCAGGTCGGAAATAATTCCACCAAAGAGATCAGAGGATGCCTCCTCAATATTCTCTGAGGAAACATGGACAGATAGGATTTCCGACAGTTTCCCACAAGTGTCGGTTTTATCCAGCGCAGCAGTATATGTCACAGCTGCATCCTGAATGACCTGAGTGATGCATTGCTCAGCTTTGACAATATACTCCTCCACTGGTTGACCATGGAGGATGTCAACTTTATCAGCAGGGAGCTCCTTCTGAATACTCACATTCTCCTCTGATGGGCATGGGTTGTTGAAGATAATGCTCTCAGTGACCATCTTAGAGGAGGCGAGAGATGAGTCGAGAAGCAGAGATCTGTATATTGTCGAGGTGGACATCTCTGGGTGCTTTATCACAGCAGCCACCTCCAAAATGGCCGACGGGCCCCGGAGGATGTCAGAGATATCCATGTCCTCAATGGTCTCTACCAGAGACGATAGTAGGTCTCTGGCTGCCAGGTTGGTAGGTCTCTGGTTCTCGAGCTCTGTTTTGATTGCTTGACAGGCAGTTACCAGAGCAACAACAGAGCGAGAACACAACTGCTTCAAGGTGGAGTCAGAAAAAGATGATGACAGATCTGTCATGGACATGGTGGAGAGTTGACTCTCAGAGACAAACGGGCTGAGTTTGACAGACACCTGTCTGACCAAGTCCCCAGCAAGAGCTCTCATATCTATTGCTCCACTAGCTGAGTTGTGGGAGCAGGCACTCTGTGGCCTTGACGGGTTCCTGTTATCCAAAAATCCTGTTATCCAAAAAACCTCAAGTACAAGATCCACAACATCGGATGACACTTCTATCATTCTGTTGTCGGACAGAAATGTACTTGGATGAATGGTGCCTGCATTCACAGTCCAGTCGCAAATGGAGTTGTTGGACTGACTCTGGACTAGTGGAACTAGACAGGTTTCACTTGGACCTTGGCCAAAGAGCTCTGCCATTTTGAGCAGAACTGATCTTAAGACCTTCGACTTGGAAATGTTCAGCAGTGGGTCGTTGTTGGACAGTCTGGTGGATGGTCTGCTAGCCGATCTGTGAACCACTAGGCTTTGTATTTCTGCCGAAATGGCAGTTAGAAAATAGGTCAAGGGGCTGGTCGCTCTCCCCTCATTTCCTCCGTTGGTTTTAGCCTTGATGATGCTATCTATGATGATGACTATGACCTGTCCAGCCAGAGGACCCAAGATGGCCTCAAGCTCCGTCTCTAACTCAAGGGGAGACTTGTGGCCGAGCGCAATATGCTCTATGGCATGGGAATACATCTTAGAAGTCGCCATGCTTAGCATCTCTTGGGCAAACTGTTGACTTGCTGAGATACTTCCAGTCAGCAGAACTAGAGTTCCCTGACTGACACTTCGCATTAGCTCAGCCCATCTGGAGTTGAGAAGGTTTATAACCAACTCGACAATACCCATCATAAACTTGCCGTCCGTTGACATTTTGCTAGGTCTGTATTTCTCCTGTCTACTCCGTTTGGGCGGCGGTACGATGTCGCCCTGCGACTGGCCGCTCTGGACCATGTCGAAGACAGAGTCCTCAGAAATGCCAAACACAGATCTCAGTGGTGCTGAGTGTGGTCTGTGTCTCATCTCTCTATCGCCACCCTCAGGTGAGGAGACATATCGCTCATTGTCCTCACTCAGCAAAGAGGTCAAACACCTGCAGAATGCACAATAGAAATTAATAATACATGGTAACAAAATAAAAAAATATGATCCAAGAATTTGGGACACAAACTCAACCTTGTTATTGTTATTCAAAGGAAGCATTGTGAACCATCTCAAACCACACTCAGTCCAAACATTAACATTTAGAGTAAACTTTTTAGAGTGGTTGTGTAGTATCTAAGTAGTATTTCTCACTAAGTGGATCTGGAATGGATATTTGTACCTATAACAGGAAAGACCTGCAAAAAGAGGAGGGGATAGAGCTAGGTATCTGTGAGAGGAGGGGATAGGGCTAGGTACCTGTGAGAGGAGAGGATAGGGCTAGGTACCTGTGAGAGGAGGGGATAGGGCTAGGTACCTGTGAGAGGCATGGATAGGGCTAGGTACCTGTGAGAGGAGGGGATAGGGGTAGGTACCTGTGAGAGGCATGGATAGGGCTAGGTACCTGTGAGAGGAGGGGAGAGGGGTAGGTACCTGTGAGAGGCATGGATAGGGCTAGGTACCTGTGAGAGGAGGGGAGAGGGGTAGGTACCTGTGAGAGGAGGGGATAGGGCTAGGTACCTGTGAGAGGAGGGGAAAGGCGTGGGAGTGCGTGTGCTGCAGGCGGTTCTGGCGCTGGTGCACCTGCTGGGTCCTCCACTACAGCTGAATCTGACGCTGCGGCCAAGAGAGGTCACCTCTCCTGCCTCATTACTTCCTGATCCAGAAGAGCTTGGCGAATCAGAGAGCTCTATCTGCATGGTGAGGTCAAGGGCGGGAACAACCACAGTGGATGTAGACTCCATCACCCATGCTACAATATCCATGCACTTGGCACTAAACTCATGTCTGCTCATCTGCAATGTTAAAAGACCATCCAGAGTTAGTTTGTTAAAGGGGCTGCACTGATATAAAACTTAGAACCATTTACTCAAGCTAGTCAATTAAAGCAGTGGTTCAGGATTAAAGGTCCTGCAGGATTTCCACAAATGAATGTTTGGTCCATTTTACCAACATTAACTACTTTAGAGGTGACTATAACTCACCCCGGCACGCATATTCTCACTCAGCAGATTCCAATGGCTGAAAAGTAAATAAATGCAAGTACACAATGAACTACATGACATTACCTCTATTATCTTAGACTACGTTATGGATGGACATGACCTCTATTATTTTAGATTACGTTATGGATGGACATTACCTCTATTATTTTAGATTACGTTATGGATGGACATTACCTCTATTATTTTAGATTACGTTATGGATGGACATTACCTCTATTATTTTAGATTACGTTATGGATGGACATTACCTCTATTATCTTAGATTACGTTATGGATGGACATTACCTCTATTATCTTAGACTACGTTATGGATGGACATTACCTCTATTATTTTAGATTACGTTATGGATGGACATTACCTCTATTATTTTAGATTACGTTATGGATGGACATTACCTCTATTATCTTTGATTACGTTATGGATGGACATTACCTCTATTATCTTAGACTACGTTAAGGATGGACCTCTATGGAACTAGGCCACACCCAGACATCCCTGATTGGTTATTTGGTCCGTTGAGTCCTTTGTATTGGCCCGAGACTATGGGAGACTCTCAATCTCCTCACCTCCTTCTCAAAACCCATTGGATGAGAAGGTCAGAAGGGCGGGACCTCTGGCTTTCTCATCCAATGGGTTTTGAGAAGAGAGGACACGAGGAGTATGCAATTGAGATAGGGAACATATCTAGGGGATGCATGGGGAAGCCAAAGAGCAACTTACTCGTCCTTCATGTCCTGCACAAAGGTGTGTAGGTCTGGGTAGCTTCTCTTTCCCCTGCTGAGGGTGAGACTGGTCTGGGAAGTTTCATCCTTGTGGGTCACGGTAGTGAAGGTCACCACTGCAGCCTGATGGCGACAACAGAAAGCAGAGTTAGGCTGGAATTCAATTTTGCGTCATTAAAACACAAAATATCTCAATGAAATGTCATCCATGTAATAGAAAAATACATCATACCTCCTGTGACTGAGATGGGATGGCAACAGCCTCGTCCAACTCACTCTCTCCTTCAACCTCCTGTGACTGAGATGGGATGGCAACAGCCTCGTCCAAATCACTCTCTCCTTCAACCTCCTGCGACTGAGATGGGATGGCAACAGCCTCGTCCAACTCACTCTCTCCTTCAACCTCCTGCGACTGAGATGGGATGGCAACAGCCTCGTCCAACTCACTCTCTCCTTCAACCTCCTGCGACTGAGATGGGATGGCAACAGCCTCGTCCAACTCACTCTCTCCTTCAACCTCCTGCGACTGAGATGGGATGGCAACAGCCTCGTCCAAATCACTCTCTCCTTCAACCTCCTGCGACCGAGATGGGATGGCAACAGCCTCGTCCAACTCACTCTCTCCTTCAACCTCCTGCGACCGAGATGGGATGGCAACAGCCTCGTCCAACTCACTCTCTCCCTCAACCTCCTGCGACTGAGATGGGATGGCAACAGCCTCGTCCAACTCACTCTCTCCTTCAACCTCCTGCGACTGAGATGGGATGGCAACAGCCTCGTCCAACTCACTCTCTCCTTCAACCTCCTGCGACTGAGATGGGATGGCAACAGCCTCGTCCATCTCACTCTCTCCTTCAACCTCCTGCGACTCAGATGGGATGGCAACAGCCTCGTCCAACTCACTCTCTCCTTCAACCTCCTGCGACTGAGATGGGATGGCAACAGCCTCGTCCAACTCACTCTCTTCTTCAACCTCCTGTGACTGAGTTGGGGTATCTGTGTCTAGAACAGCCTCGTCCAACTTGGTCAGTCTCTCAGCCTCACTGTGATCTTTATGGGATCTAGATAGAGAAAAGGAATATCTCTTAGGTCACTGCTATAATGTGAGTGTGAGGATGTGTAATTATAGAATTAGAATCACAGAATTAGAATGAATCATTCTAGAATTAGAATATAATCACTCAAATTCTATGGCTCCAATACTCTTGAGATGACTCGGCCTATCCAGAGCCAAATATTTAGAGAATTCTGCCAACTTTTAAAAGGACTCCATGTTAGCGCCTTGGAGCCTTTCATTTATCCTTTCATTATAAGTAAATTCTAATTATAGATGTTCAGTTACATAGCATTGTTTAAAATGTCAACATTGCCCATGGGGAGCCAGCTGTCATATGGATATCTACTGTGTCATGTAATGTATACATAAACTCAGCAAAAAAAGAAAACGTCCCTTTTTCAGGATCTTTCAAAGATAATTCGTAAAAATCCAAATATCTTCACAGATCTTCATTGTAAAGGGTTTAAACACTGTTTCCCATGCTAGTCCCCTGTAGCTCAGTTGGTAGAGCATGGCGCTTGCAACGCCAGGGTTGTGGGTTTGTTTCCCACGGGGGGCCAGTATGAAAATGTATGCACTCACTAACTGTAAGTCGCTCTGGATAAGAGTGTCTGCTAAATGACTAAAATGTAAAATGTTGTTCAATGAACCATAAACACTTAATGAACATGCACCTGTGCAACGGTCATTAAGACACTAACAGCTTACAGACGGTAGTTATGAAAACTTAGGACCCTAAAGAGGCCTTTCTACTGACTCTGAAAAACACCAAAAGAAAAATGCCCAGGGTCCCTGCTCATCTGCGTGAACGTGCCTTAGGCATGCTGCAAGGAGGCATGAGGACTGCAGATGTGGCCAGGGCAATAAATTGCAATGTCCGTACTGTGAGACGCCTAAGACAGAGCTACAGGGAGACAGGACGGACAGCTGATCATCCTCGCAGTGGCAGACCACGTGTAACAACATCGGCACAGGATCGGAACATCCTGCGGGACAGGTACAGGATGGAAACAACAACTGCCCGAGTTACACCAGGAACGCACAATCCCTCCATCAGTGCTCAGACTGTCCGTAATAGGCTGAGAGAGGCTGGACTGAGGGCTTGTAGGCCTGTTGTAAGGCAAGTCCTCACCAGACATCACCGGCAACACCGTCGCCTATGGGCACAAACACACCGTCGCTCGACCAGACAGGACTGGCAAAAAAGTGCTCTTCACTGACGAGTCGCGGTTTTGTCTCACCAGGGGTGATGGTCGGATTCGTGTTTATCGTCGAAGGAATGAGCGATACACCAAGGCCTGTACTCTGGAGCGGGATCGATTTGGAGGTGGATGGTCCGTCATGGTCTTGGGCGGTGTGTCACAGCATCATCGGACTACGCTTGTTGTCATTGCAGGAAATTTCAACGCTGTGCGTTACAGGGAAGACATCCTCCTCCCTCATGTGGTACCCTTCCTGCAGGCTCATCCTGACATGACCCTCCAGCATGACAATGCCACCAGCCATACTGCTCGTTCTGTGCGTGATTTCCTGCAAGACAGGAATGTCAGTGTTCTGCCATGAAGAGCCTGGATCTGTTGGATCGGAGGGTGAGGGCTAGGATTTAGCCATTCCCCCCAGAAATGTCTGGGAACTTGCAGGTGCCTTGGTGGACGAGGGGGTAACATCTCAGTTTATGTCTCAGTTGTTGAATCTTGTTATGTTCATACAAATATTTACATTACATTTTTACCATTTAGCAGACGCTCTTATCCAGAGCGACTTACAGTTAGTGAGTGCATACATTCTTTTATTTGTTTATTTTATTTTTATTCTTTTTTTATATATATATATATATTTTTTTCATACTGCCCCCCCGTGGGTATCGAACCCACAACCCTGGCGTTGCAAACGCCATGCTCTACCAACTGAGCTACATCCCTGCCGGCCATTCCCTCCCCTACCCTGGACGACGCTGTGCCAATTGTGCGCCGCCCCATGGGTCTCCCGGTCGCGGCCGGCTACGACAGAGCCTGGATTCGAACCAGGATCTCTAGTGGCACAGCTAGCACTGCGATGCAGTGCCTTAGAACACTGCGCCACTCGGGAGATGCGTTATTTACACGTTAAGTTTGCTGAAAATAAACGCAGTTGACAGTGAGAGGACGTTTCTTTTTTTGCTGAGTTTATATCTCAATGTCCCAACTCTCTAAATACATGGCTCTGGGCCTACCTCTCCATAGGCGGTGACCTTTGACCTACTACTGAATCTGTATCTGTAGGCCTATGTGATCCTGTAACCAGTCACAAATGTGTCATTAGTGTAAATCACTTACCTGACTTCCTTCATAACATCAGCTTCATTGATGGGGTCATCCAGGTCTATGAGGGTGAGGTCATTTCCATTGACCTCTGACCTCTGAAAGACAGCACAAAGTCATGTTTAGATGTCACCTACTGTGTCGCCTTTTGCCGTGTTCAAAACAACTGGGAAATCTCTGACTTCCGACTTCAGTGCGTTCAAGACAACTGGGAAATAGGAAAAAAAAACAAGCTCCGACTGGGAAAAATCGTTTTGAACAGTCATCCAACTCGGAATTCCAAGACGGAAGCAGCGCGGCTTGGCGGGTCATGTTTTGGAGGACGCCTGACTCAACCTTCACCTCTCCCGAGCCCGCTGGGGAGTTGCAGCGATGAGACAAGATCGTAACAAGATCGTAACTACCAATTGGATATCACGAAAAATTGGGGAGAAAAAGGGGATAAAATTACCACCACAAAATGTAAAAAGGAATTCCAAGTCGGAAACTCTGGCATCTTTCTAGAGCTCCGACTTTCCGACCTGAAGATCACGGACGTCATGATTTGACCTAGTTATTTTTTTCGAGTTCCCAGTTGCCTTGAGAGCACCATTAACCCAACTCTCATTGTCACATCATAATGCATCATATTCAGAGAAATAGAATCACCAGAACATCATATCAGGTGTGCAGTTCAGTTTACCAGTCAAATTGCCAAGGTCAGAGGCTCTATCCTTTCTAGTGATTCTATTTCTATGGTCACATAATAATGCATCATATCTATGCTTGTGTCCGAAATAGCACCCTAGTTCCAATATAGTGCACTTCTTTTGGCTGGAGCCCTATAGAGTCCCACAGTATGAGTCATAATACCCATAAAACCTAGTGGTCTGGCAGCCTCTGGAACTGCCGTTCTGCAGCCAACAAGGCAGAGTTAATCTCAGCCTATGCTACCCTCCAGTCCCTCGACTTCTTGGCGCTGACGGAAACATGGATTACCACAGAAAACACTGCTACTCCTACTGCTCTTTCCTCGTCTAACCATGTGTTCTCGCATACCCCGAGAGCATCTGGTCGGCGCGGCGGTGGCACAGGAATCCTCATCTCTCCAAAGTGGACATTCTCTCTTTTTCCCCTGACCCATCTGTCTATCTCCTCATTTGAATTCCATGCTGTCACATCACTAGCCCATTCAAGCTTAACATCCTTGTCATTTATCGCCCTCCAGGTTCCCTTGGAGAGTTCATCAATGAGCTTGACGCCTTGATAAGTTCCTTTCCTGAGGATGGCTCACCCCTCACAGTTCTGGGTGACTTTAACCTCCCTACGTCTCTGCCTTTGACTCATTTCTCTCTGCCTCCTTCTTTCCACTCCTTTCCTCTTTTGACCTCACCCTCTCACCGTCCCCCCCTACTCACAAGGCAGGCAATACGCTTGACCTCATCTTTACTAGATGCTGTTCTTCTACTAATCTCACTGCAACTCCCCTCCAAGTCTCCGACCACTACTTTGTATCCTTTTCTCTCTCGCTCTCCTCCAACACTACTCACTCTGCCCCTACTCAGATGGTAATGTGCCATCACAACCTTCGCTCTCTCTCTCCCGCTACTCTCTCCTCTTCCATCCTATCATCTCTTCCCTCTGCTAAATCATTCTCCCTCCGATCTCCTGATTCTGCCTCCTCAACCCTCCTCTCCTCCCTTTCTGCATCTTTTGACTCTCTATGTCCCCTATCCTCCCGGCCGGCTCGGTCCTCCCCTCCTGCTCCGTGGCTTGACGACTCATTGCGAGCTCACAGAAGAGGGCTCCGGGCAGCCGAGCGGAAATGGAGGAAAACTAGACTCCCTGCGGACCTGTCATCTTTTCACTCCCTCCTCTCTACATTCTCTTCCTCTGTTTCCGCTGCTAAAGCCACTTTCTACCACTCTAAATTTCAAGCCTATGCCTCTAACCCTAGGAAGCTCTTTGCCACCTTCTCCTCCCTGCTGAATCCTCCTCCCCCACCCTCCTCCCTCTCTGTGGATGACTTCGTCAACCATTTTGAAAAGAAGGTTGACGACATCCGATCCTCATTTATTAAGTGAAATGACACCGCTGGTCCTGCTCACACTGCCCTACCCTATGCTTTGACTTTTTTCTCCCCTCTCTCTCCAGATGAAATCTTGCGACTTGTGACGGCCGGCCGCCCAACAACCTGCCTGCTTGACCCTATCCCGTCCTCTCTTCTCCAGACCATTTCCGGAGACCTTCTCCCTTACCTCACCTCACCTCACCTCCCACATCAACTCATCCTTGACCGCTGGCCATGTCCCTTCCGTCTTCAAGAGAGCGAGAGTTGCACCCCTCCTCAAAAAACCTACACTCGATCCCTCCGATGTCAACAACTACAGACAAGTAAGTATCCCTTCTTTCTTTTCTCTCCAAATCTCTTGAGCGTGCCGTCTCTAGCCAACTCTCCTGCTATCACTCTCAGAATGACCTTCTTGATCCAAACCAGTCAGGTTTCAAGACTGGTCATTCAACTGAGACTGCTCTTCTCTGTGTCATGGAGGCTCTCCGCACTGCTAAAGCTAACTCTCTCTCCTCTGCTCTTATCCTTCTAGACCTATCCGCTGCCTTTGATATTGTGAACCATCAGATCCTCCTCTCCACCCTCTCCGAGTTGGGCATCTCCGGCGCTGCTCACTCTTGGATTGCGTCCTACCTGACAGGTCGCTCCTACCAGGTAGCGTGGCGAGAATCTGTCTCCGCACCATGTGCTCTCACCACTGGTGTCCCCCAGGGCTCAGTTCTAGGCCCTCTCCTATTCTCTCTATACACCAAGTCACTTGGCTCTGTCATATCCTCACATGGTCTCTCCTATCATTGCTACGCAGACGACACACAATTAATTTTCTCCTTTCCCCCTTCTGATAACCAGGTGGCGAATCGCATCTCTGCATGTCTGGCAGACATATCAGTGTGGATGTCGGATCACCACCTCAAGCTGAACCTCTGCAAGACGGAGCTGCTCTTCATCCCTGGGAAGGACTGCCCGTTCCATGATCTCGCCATCACGGTTGACAACTCCATTGTGTCCTCCTCCCAGAGTGCAAAGAGCCTTGGCGTGACCCTGGACAACACCCTGTCATTCTCTGCTAACATCAAAACGGTGACCCGATCCTGCAGGTTCATGCTCTACAACATTTGCAGAGTACGACTCTACCTTACACAGAAAGCGGCACAGTTCCTAATCCAGGCACATGTCATCTCCCGTCTGGATTACTGCAACTCGCTGTTGGCTGGGCTCCCTGCCTGTGCCATTAAACCCCTACAACTTATCCAGAACGCCGCAGCCCGTCTGGTGTTCGACCTTCCCAAGTTCTCTCATGTCACCCCGCTCAGTTGAGGCTCGCATCTACTACAAGACCATGGTGCTTGCCTACGGAGCTGTGAGAGGAACGGCACCTCCTTACCTTCAGGCTCTGGCACCCCAATGGTGGAACAAGCTCCCCCACGACGCCAGGACAGCGGAGTCACTGACCACCTTCCGGAGACACTTGAAACCCTACCTCTTTAAGGAATACCTGGAATAGTATGAAGTAATCCTTCTACCCCCCCCCTCCCCCCCCATAAAAAAAAAGAAGAAAAATAAGTGGTTGTCCCACTGGCTATCATAAGTTGAATACACCAATTGTTGAATGCACCATTGTAAGTCGCTCTGGATAAGAGCGTCTGCTAAATGATATAAATGTAAAATGTAAATATACTGATAAAAGTCAACTTGTCCGAGAGAGATTTACATGGTTACAAAAACGTCACGCCAGGGTAAGCCTACACGAAATACAGCCCTTATTTTATGTGTTTCTAAAATCGGCTATGGGAAAAATGAATGGTGGAAAAACGATTGGAACCATGTCCCTGTTTGACCGCTAGGTTTTTTGGGTATTATCACACCTCCACTGTGGGACTCTATAGAGGGGTTGGTTGTTAAGCAACAAAACTGGCATGCAACTATGGGGCAAAATAGACAGGGTTTGACTTAGACTGTTGACAACATGTAAACTATATTTAGTCTCTAAATGTTTAATGCAAACATAAATACATTTGAACAATGAACTCGTCTCAAATACATTGTTACAGTTGTTGTTGGTTAGCTAGGTAGCGAATTTGAGTCATTGCATAGACATGATATCAGTCAAAACACCTCAAAACAAGACATGGTATCAATAACACCATACAACAAGCTGAAACATGCCACAGAGCTACGATTCCCCACATGGCAGCTTGTTGTTAGCTGAGGTTCAGAATCATAACAAGATACACGACTTCGGGACATCGATGCGCGGGCATCGTTTTCGTGACGTCAGCCAACCCTTCTATGGCTCCTGGTCAAAAGTAGTACACTAGCCTACATAGGGAATAGGGTGCCATTTTGGACGAAATTATGAAGGTGCTGTCATAACCTTTGACCCCCATTTGACCCTACTGTACCTTTAGCCAACTCTCATGACTCCCCGGCCATAGACTTTCTAGTTTGATATTACAGCATGAATAGCACATTATTTCATTTGTTAAACAATATTTAATCCACAGTAATTAATATAATTGAAGATTTAAAAATAAATAACATGCCTACCTTGAACTCTTTATTCTCCATCTCCTTGCAAAATCAGCACATTTCCTTGCCAAAATGAACGCGCATCCAGAGCGAAAACAAACGCAATCCTCCAGCACTAGGGAGGTTTAGACTGAACTGCTCCAGCGGTTTTTCATCAGTTTCAACGTTTATCAGTGATGACGTAACAATGACCTGTACAGATTTGACGCACTTTCGATCTCGTGCTGATGCAACACTCTGTGTTGTTGAAAGCTCATGTATGGAAATCCTGCGAGTTGTAAACAAATTTAGGCTATTGTTGCCCTTAAAACTGCAATGTTGAGGACGCCATGAAAAATAAAATACATAACCCACACCGTTAGGCCAAGGTACATGCAATATTCATCACTTTGCCAATAGACTTCTTGTTCCTTGTTGTATGTAGCCTTTCTTTTGGGATTAGCACCACTGTCACCTAGAAATTGATACTGCGGTTGTCACATAAAACAGATAACCCATAGTTCATTATTAAATAACATAACTCATTTCTTTATTTTATTACTCATAAAATATACAGCAATCTTCAGATACTGAAAGAATTCATGGGAGTTTCGATTCAGTCACTATTTCATATGTACATGCTAGTTTCATCCTTTTAAAGAAAAAAAGGACACGAAAAAACCTGTGAACCTCCTGATCCTGATTTGACGAACATAGCATATGTATTGTACATATTTCCAGTTAAAATTATTTTAAAAAAGAGACAAAAACGGGGGTTTGAACAAGCAATCACATAAAAGGTTTGAGTGGTTTCATTTTTTTGAAGAAGTTAAGCAAGCAAAACCTGTCAAAATACATTGATTATAAGACCAAGACAAATAATATATATATATTTTTTTCAACAGAAGAAAATCTAAATGCTGCTGTCCTACCATTGGTTTACAGTGTTTCTCCTCTCCAAGGGAGGCATGTTTTCCCCCTCGTATGCCTCGGAATAGTATCAGTGCTTTTCACAAACGTTGTATTACTTAGTGTGCATCATTGTTTTCGCTCATACAGCTGCCCCTACTCTCCTAACCTCCCCTCAGTAACTAAAGATGGCACAAAATGATGACATAAATATCACAAGAAAGAATACATGAATTAATAATTTACTTTCTAAAATATTTTCTAGAGGGCAAAGGACAGGTAGGTTTAATAACGCAAATGTAAAAAGTCCTGTCGCTCACATACAAATGCAAAATCTAAATGGCACCCTATTCTTTATAGAGTACACTACTTTTGACCAGAACCCTATGGCCCTGGTCAAAAGTAGTGTACTATAAAGGGAATAGGGTGCCATTGGGGATGGAAATTCTTTGAAATTACTCATGAGAGCAAATACTACGATTCTTTGGTTCCCACAGAGGGTCAGGAGCTTAAGACATGAATGATATTATTAAAATGTTTGTTCATAAAAAATAAATGATTTCCCCTCCTCCCACATGGATTACAGACAAGAGGCTAGGTGCGTTCTGACTGTCTTAGTGTGCGGATAAACATGACCATCACTCTCATAAAACTTAAATGAAACATCACTCCTTATGTTTTTTCTCAGGCCAAAACGCTCAATCCCATTTCTACTGTCAAAACAGGTTTTGAAAAGGCTTCTTCCGCATCTTTTGGTCCATGTCTGTTTTTCACTCAGTGAAGTGCTACTATCCCCTTGGACTACAGGTTATTGCCGTCATAAGGTGTCCGTCTGTCTGTTGGCTGGACAGTTTCTACCGTTTAGGACCTTTGTGGGTAAAGGTAAAGGTGGGGTATAGCAGCAGCAGTTCCTCTGAAGTCCAGTATCTGCTGGAAGGACACCTGGTGGTACGAGAGGATGAGTGTGGCCAGCCAGCCTGTTGTGCCTCCCCCTCTCCCTCCCTCCCTCCATTTCTCTCTCTCCATCTGCAGGACTCTTAAGGCTCCTGTGCGGACTGTCTCGGCTCGTGCCCTCCCAAAGCTGGCTGTGGTGATTTAAGACACGGTGTGTATGTGTGGATTTGTTTGTGGCCTCTGCCCCACTTCACTGTCCATCCGCCTACCCTTGGCTCCCCTCCTGGGCAGCGACCACCACCCCCCTCAGTATGTCTCTGAGTCTGAGTCGTTGAGTTCCTCATCCTTGTAGAAGCCTCCATCGTGGTCGCGGTGGCCGATGTTGTTGAAGCTGCAGTAGGAGCTGTGCTCGCTGCGCAGCACGGGCAGGCTGTCGAAGGTCACACTCTTGGAGGGGCTGGTGGTGTAGTGGTTAATGGCACTGAAGGACAGGCTGGGCGCCGGGTTGCAGGGGGACACGGGCATCATGGTGGCCAGGATCAGCGCCAGGCAGTCCGCCACGTCTTTGTTGGGGGCGCAGGCCAAGGCAGGCGTGTAACCTGAGGGGTTCAAACAGAACAGCAGAGGGTCACTTCAGGAGCATCACCGTTTACTATAACACTTTTGGTGAAAAACATGAAATAACAGCAGGCTAGGAGATACAAAGTTAAGACAATAACCAAGCAGTGGACTAGAGAGAAACATTTGTGGACACATTGAGAAGAGAAGTACAGAAGAAAACGGTGTTAGCGTTATGGATCTTACCATTGTCATCGACTGCTAGCACGCTAGCACCCTTCACTAGTAGCTCCTGAACCACCACCGTCAGACCATTTCTGGCTGCAACGTGTAACGGCCTGAGGAGAAAGTACCGTCAGATTAGCCAGCAGCAAATGAGGATACCTCCCAAATGCCAGACTATTCCCTATATAGTGCACTTCTTCTAATTCTTCTGGCCCAATTAATACAGCTGAACCATACGTACGTCTGTAAGGCTGCGTTAGTCGAGTTGATGAGGTTCCTGTCTGTAATCTTCTCCAATATCAACAAAGCACTGGTTTCATGCCCCTTTAAAAACCAGAGTCAAACATGTCAGACCAAAATGTCAACCAGAGAGAGCCAACTGTTCAGATGAACGTCATCTTCATGTGGGGATGCTCACCTTACTGCAGGCCAGATGAAGAGCAGTGTTCTTGACTGCATCCTGCAGGGTGAGCTCTGCTTTGGCACTGCTCACCAACAGCTCTGACACAGACAGAGAAACATAAAGAAACTCAATTAGGAAATGAAGCGACTTATTAAAATGTAAAACAGACATGTTGAACTTAAGCCGGCTGGGCGAGGCAAAGCGGAGGAGAGGGGGCTGCGTACCGACAGCGTTGGTTTGTCCGTTCTCAGCAGCCATCATGAGGGAGGTCTTCCCGGAGGCATCGGGGGAGTTGACCTGGGCGTTGTGGCCTAGCAGCAGCTGAAGACACTCCACGTGGTCCGTGAAAGCCGCCGCATGCAGGGGGGTCCTGGAGAGAGAGGAAACTTATTTCACCGATATCATGTAGGACTGTTATAAACAAGTTTGTTCAATTAACCCTGTTTATACCATAGAAATATAAAATCACTAATAGATGTATTAAAAGTAATCTACAATCCCTCATCCAACCCCAGAGGTCATTTTATTCCCAAGACAACATTATTCTCCAGAAGAAAAGGACTTTGTCATGTGCTGTAGTTACCGGTTCTTGGTGTCAGTGGCGTTGACAATGGCCGGCCCCAGAGTGTCAATCAGCATCTCTGCAGCCCCCTCGTTGTCATTGATCACAGCACAGTGGAGGGGGCTGAACGAGTTGCCCTCGGTGACATATGCTATGACAAAGTCCTGTTTCAGTGTAAGGTCCTCCACTGAGAGTCATAACCCCTAATTCTGTTGTAGTCTTGTTCATTCCCCCACATGGCTCCGTCCACACCAATCGAATGCTTTTCAAGCCACAAGAGGGAGTGAATGAGTGTACACTTCATGGAGGAGAGAACAGAGCTACAGTCCAGTTAGTCAGTACGTACCGTTGTATGTAGGGGTGTAACGATCCATCTACTACATCGATGTATCGATTTATATTCCTATGATCCAACTACATCGATCTGTGCTCGGTGAGTTGGCCTTTTGGACAACATATATCACTCTAACATCGTTTTAAAATGTAATAAATCGATTGTATCGATACTAGGAAATAACCCATTGGATTTAAGCACGTCAGACTTTATATGGATGTTTTTTCTTAGCACTTTTAATGATAAAGGCTTTAAACATTACTCGATTCAGTCTGCCTATCCGTGACGTCATCGCCCCACGCCAGCAGCAGCGCAAAGGCGCAAAGACAACAAAACATAGCATGGCGGACGACAGAGGAGAAGCCGACGAGCGAGAAATTATCAAGCCACCATTGCGGTCCTTACAAGAAACAGGAATCTAGGAAACTTCACCTGCACTGTCCAGTATCCAGGTATTTATTTCAGTCACACTGGTTGAATTTTTGGCTAAAAGGTTACTGAATCGATTTCAAGTCACTGAATCGTTTCGGATCGTATCGTTCTAAATGAACCAATATCGTCCTTGAATCGTATCGACAACCACGAATCGTGATACAAATCGAATCGTTACACCCCTAGTTGTATGGCCTGCCTAATTCAGGGACATGTTTACGGTGCTGAAGAGAGAAAATCAGAAAATATCTAGTGTTCCGTTAGTCCAGTACGTACCGTTGTAGCAGGCCCAGTGTAGTGGCGTGTAGCCCTGGTTGTCTGTGATGACGGGGAGGGTCTCCACTGACTGGGCGGCGTGTAGGAGTCCCCCCAGCACCCCGATGTGTCCGGATGCCGCCGCCAGGTGGACAGGGGTCCGCCCCTTACAGTCCCGAACCAGGAAGCTGGCGCTGTGCTGCAGCAGGGCCTCCACACACTCCTCATGACCCGTCAACGCCTGGGAGGAAGGGCAGGGAGACAAGAATGGATTTGAATAACTAATAATCAATGATATAATAATGAATCATCAATTATTACAAATGATGTCTGGAGGCAGGTCCCCCTACAGGGATGAATACACCACTACCCATGGACAACTACTTTTCTGAAGATAATATGTATATTTGAGCCTCCCCGTCTCTTTCTGTGTGTGAGCGTATACAGCCAGCTCTCCTCCTCACCCCTCTGTGTAGCGCTGTTCTGCCCCACTTGTCTTTGGCTTCTACGCTGGCTCCCTTGTTGAGCAGTGAGTACACACAGTCTGTGTGTCCGCTCAGCACTGACAGCATCAGAGGGGTTCTGATACACAAGACAACAAGGTCATATTACAAACTGGTAATAACCAGGCTGAGTCCCAAATGGCAACCTATTCCCTATATGGTACACTACTTTTGACCCGAGCCCATAGGGTTCTGGTTTAAAGTAGTGCACCAAGTAGGGCATAGGGTGCCATTTGGGACGTAGAACTAGTGTCAAAATCTCTTTATTTCAGGAATTGTATCCAAAACCCAATTGACTTACTGTCCATTCCCGTCTTGAACGTCCACTGGACTCTGGAGGTCAGCATTTCCAATCAGCAAACGCAAACACTCCGAATGACCGTTGGTAGCTAGAGGAGGATAAACAGAGAGGATATAAGAATGTGAGATGATTGACCGTTGGTAGCTAGAGGAGGCTAAACAGAGAGGATATGAGCTGATTGCTGGACGACTATTACCTTCACATGAACAGACAGATTTCTAGAACAGTGGTATTGGTAGATGACATCCTCATGATGTTAACACAGCAGATAATAAAACATTTTGGGGCTGAGGCCCTCGAAGCCTGTCACCTGCTAGCTGTGTACCTGGCTCTGGATAGAAGTCCCCCTGTGCACTGATCTAGGATCAGCTTACCCTCCCCAGATCCTCAGCAATAATGACAAAAAATGACCTTAGATCAGTGTGTAGTGGGCATTTTCACACTATGCTATATAATATCCCTAGAGTGGACATTGGCGTCCTAGCAACATGACCAAACAAATGTCCATCTTGGTAAGGAAAACTTTTGAATTACAGAATCTCTAGGTCTTACGTGATATCCTATGCGTACCTGCAGCGTGGATGGGGGTCCTCTTCAGGGTGAAGTCTTTAACCAGGATGGAGGCTCCCTGGTTGATGAGGACGTCAACACACTCCACATGGCCTTTAAAGGCAGCCAGGTCCAGAGGGGTGCGCCCCTGGCTGTTCCTCACGTCTAGATCCAGCAGAGACTGAACCAGGACCTCCATAGCATGGTGGTGGCCGTGGTACGCCTGAATGGAAACAAACACACAGTCTGAAGCAAAGTCCAGTGGTATGCCTGAACAGATATACACTCCTAATATAATCAATGTCCTATAGTAGACCAGTGGTATGCCTGAACAGATATACACTCCTAATATAATCAATGTCCTATAGTAGACCAGTGGTATGCCAGAACAGATATACACTCCTAATATAATCAATGTCCTATAGTAGACCAGTGGTATGCCTGAACAGATATACACTCCTAATATAATCAATGTCCTATAGTAGACCAGTGGTATGCCAGAACAGATATACACTCTTAATATAATCAATGTCCTATAGTAGACCAGTGGTACGCCTGAACAGAAATACACTCCTAATATAATCAATGTCCTATAGTAGACCAGTGGTGCGCCTGAACAGATATACACTCTTAATATAATCAATGTCCTATAGTAGACCAGTGGTATGCCTGAACAGAAACAGTCCTAGACCCCTAAAGTAGACCAGTGTCTCTCAAATCGGGTGCCCATTTTTTCTCCCGCCCAGCATCAACATCGAAGGTCCCTGCCAAGCGTGAGATTTAGAAACACTCTACTTCTCCTCTGTTGGAGGTTGATTAACTCAAATGGCAAAATAAGGAAATCATCCTCATCATCACCGTGTCAAAATATGCATGTATTTTACACTAATCAGGAACAGATAGGAACATGGTGTGTGAGTGTCTGGACAATCAACTTTTCGTGGAAAAACAACACCATGCCTGCATCCCAGATAGCACCCTATTTCCCATGTAGTGCAGTACTTTTGATCTGGGCCCATAAGGCTCTGGTCAAAAGTAGTGCACTAAATAGGGAATAGGGTGCCATTTGTCATGTGGCGAGACCCCTACAGGAGCAGGTAGGCTTTACTCACAGCTAAGTGTAGGGGGCTGATGGGAGCTCTGACATCAGAGTCGTTCAGGATGTCTGTCCCTGAGGTTTCCATTAGCTGGGGAAAGACAAGGACGGGCCAGTTTAGACTTGTAACATATTTACTTTGAAGGTTAGTCTAGTAGCATGTTTCATGTTGTAAATCTCAGTGACCAGCCCCTGCAGACATACTGGGGTGTTGCATTCGTATCTTAAACAAGCTAGTGTGAGGAAAAGTAACCAACTGGTACTTACCACATCTAAAGGTGTTTCACTTGCAATCTGGAAAAAGAACATCAAGAGTGACGATGCGGCCACGACAAACATGCAACCACACCTTAAAACCTACTGAATATCAACGTCTGTCCCAAATGGCACCCTATTCCCTATATAGTGCATTACTTTTGACCAGAGCCCTATGGGCCCTACATTCATTTGGGACGCAGACAAAATGGTCTGTGAATGCAGGGCGTCTAGTCCCCTGTGGTTCTGACTCACCAGCTCCAGACAGAGGCGGTGTCCGTACGCAGACGCGTAATGGACTGCGTTGTAGCCCTGATTGTCCCTGATCCCTGGGTTAGCGTCGTTTCGCAGCAAATATTCCAGACACCTAGAGGTCAGAGGTCAAGAGTTCACTAATCATTATACCAACATCAAGACAGACAGATAAGCAAGCAGAGACACTTTCCCAAAGGAGACGTGGCCAAGCTTTCACACTGCAGATTTAACACTAGTATGTATTCAAACACGACCAACAACATACTCTAGACTACAGTGAAATGTGAAAGGTCATGGCACCACAACATACTCTCCAGACTACAGTGAAATGTGAAAGGTCATGGCACCACAACATACTCTCCAGACTACAATGAAATGTGAAAGGTCATGGCACCACAACATACTCTCCAGACTACAGTGAAATGTGAAAGGTCATGGTACCACAACATACTCTCCAGACTACAGTGAAATGTGAAAGGTCATGGCACCACAACATACTCTCCAGACTACAGTGAAATGTGAAAGGTCATGGCACCACAACATACTCTCCAGACTACAGTGAAATGTGAAAGGTCATGGCACCACAACATACTCTCCAGACTACAATGAAATGTGAAAGGTCATGGCACCACAACATACTCTCCAGACTACAGTGAAATGTGAAAGGTCATGGCACCACAACATACTCTCCAGACTACAGTGAAATGTGAAAGGTCATGGCACCACAACACACACAACAGTAAGAGAGGTGTGAGACGTACTTTCCGTCTGTGTCGGAGGCAGCAGCGTAGTGGAGCGGGGTGCAACCCCTTTTATCCAGATCGTTCACACTGGCCCCAGACCCCACCAAGGCAAACAGACACTGGTAGTTACAATTGGCTGCCGCATAATGCAGAGGACTCCTAGAAGAACGCACAGAAACCATTCAACATCAACAACAGAAACAGCTTATTGGAGCTGTATAACATTTACATTTTACATTTACGTCATTTAGCAGACACTCTTATCCAGTGCGACTTACAGGAGCAATTAGGGTTAAGTGCCTTGCTGCAGTGCACATAGACACATTTTTCACCTAGTCAGCTAGGGGATTTGAACCAGCAACCTTTCGGTTACTGACCCAACGCTCTTAACCGCTAGGCTACCTGCCGCCCAATATTTCCCATAATAATTCCTATATGCCCCTATACTATATTCCCCATTATCATAAAGATCACATATGAAAGTTATTTGATGCCACAGACAGACCTTCCGAAGCTGTCCTTTCTGTTGAAGTCTGCCCCTGTGTTGAGCAGCAGATTCAGACAGTCCAGGTTCCTGGTAACAAGATATCAAGTTCAGAAAGGCTCTCGTACATCTGAGCTATCAGGTGGATGGTAACAAGATATCAAGTTCAGAAAGGCCCTCGTACATCTGAGCTATCAGGTGAATGGTAACAAGATATCAAGTTCAGAAAGGCTCTCGTACATCTGAGCTATCAGGTGGATGGTAACAAGATATCAAGTTCAGAAAGGCTCTCGTACATCTGAGCTATCAGGTGGATGGTAACAAGATATCAAGTTCAGAAAGGCTCTCGTACATCTGAGCTATCAGGTGGATGGTAACAAGATATCAAGTTCAGAAAGGCTCTCGTACATCTGAGCTATCAGGTGGATGGTAACAAGATATCAAGTTCAGAAAGGCTCTCGTTCATCTGAGCTATCAGGTGGATGGTAACAAGATATCAAGTTCAGAAAGGCTCTCGTACATCTGAGCTATCAGGTGGATGGTAACAAGATATCAAGTTCAGAAAGGCTCTCGTACATCTGAGCTATCAGGTGGATGGTAACAAGATATCAAGTTCAGAAAGGCTCTCGTTCATCTGAGCTATCAGGTGGATGGTAACAAGATATCAAGTTCAGAAAGGCCCTTTCACATCTGAGCTATCAGGTGGATGGTAACAATGAGAACCTTAAAGAAAAGAGAAACCCGTACACTGCTCTTGCTAGTATCACTGTTTTTATAATGCTAATAAAAGCTATAATAAAAAGTGATACTAGCAAGAGCAGTTTGCAGGTTTCTCTTCTCTTTCAAGAAGATATAAAGACAATTTAGACCAGAGCGCAAGTCAATACCACCATGGCATGGAACCACATTATACAGAAATGATACCGCACTAATGATCTAAACGATTTTTTTATACTGCTAAACAATGTGAAATGTAAGAGTGTGAATATGTGTTTGTTCTTTCTGGTGGCTTTCCAGTTCATGAACTAAATATTCCTTGGTGTAAAGCCTGGACCAGTCCACTCACCCAACAGCTGCTGCAGCATGTAAACAGGTCCTTCCAAAGTCGTCAGGGGTGTCTATATCAAAGCCTGATGAGAGGAGCTTCCGACAGCAGTCAGAGAACCCACTGAGAGCAGCCAGGTGGAGGGGGAACATCCCATGGACGCCTCGCCTGCAACACATTTTTACATTTTAGACTTTAAGCAGACACTCTTATCCAGAGTGACTTACAGTTGATTCAGCTAAGATTGGAAACAGCACCACATCACAGTCCTCATTAAACCCCACAGCAGATCAACACATCAGCATGCTGCAATGCCCTGTCTATCAACCCCCCACACACCACAATGTGTTGAGCATAGTCTCCAAGCGGCAATTCGGTCAATGACAGAATTGCAGATGCATGTTGCATTATTGCTGGAAACTGTGTGTGTGTGTGTTCTCACTTGGCTGTGTCAGCTCCGTTCGTGATGAGTGTATTGATGAGTAACTCGTGGCCGTAGCGAGCAGAGATGTGCAGGGGTGTGTTTCCATTCTTTTCTTCACAGTCGATCTCAGCACCTACAGAACACACACACACACAGACACACACACACAGACACACACACACAGACACACACACACACACACACACATACACACACACACGTCAACCACTTGACCCTAGAGGCCTCATGAAGCTTCATGTTCAACCACATTGCAAGTAACATTGCTCTGTGCCAGTGAATCATGGTTTGAAGACTAAAGACAATGCTGAAGAGCCTACTGGTTCATATATATTCAGTTGAGAGCATTCACAGCGACTCACCATTCTGGATGATGGCTTGAGATCTGGAGAAGCGTCCGTGGATGGCCGTCATGTGGAGGGGGGTCTTTCCATCTTTACTCTGCAGATAGAAAGACAAAGATGGTTCACACGGCAGTCTGTGCTGCTGACCACAGGCAAAATCAAACACGTATTGGAGGAGCGCTTGATTGCATTTAGTTTGCATTGTTAGGCCTATTCCATTGGTATTTGAATGTAGACCAGGGCCAAATACTAAGCCATGTGCTGCGTCAGTGTGTGCGTCGCAAATGGCACCCTATTCTCTTCATAGTGAACTACTTTTTGAACCAAAGTAGTGTACTTATAAAGGGAACAGGGTGCCATTTGGGACACAGCCAGTGTCACCACGGCTCCTTGCTCTATGGGCCCCTGGTCAAAAGTAGTGCACTACATAGGGAATAGGGTGTTATTTAGTTCAGACACAGTGTTGGTCATCCGGTCTCCTCACCTTGATGTTGACGAGGGCCCCGTTGCCCACCAGCAGCTCCAGGCAGAGCGCCCCATGGCACGAGGCGGCCGTGAAGTGGAGTGGGGCGACCCTTCTCGTTCACCTGGTTCACGTTGGCGCCACACTCGATCAGCTCATTCACCACCACGTCCTGCCCGTTGTAGCATGCCACGTGGAGGGGGGTGTTACCGTACCCATTGGGCTCATTTATCTGGAGGGAGCAAGGGAGGGAAAAGAGTGGAGAGAGAGAGGGGGGGGGGGGGGGGGGGAACAAAACAATACATTCCTGATCAGGTCACTTGGTTCTGAAAACCCCCTGGCCCAAAACACTGGCTCCAACCTCCATCTCTTCATTACTTGGTTATGAAAACCCCCTGGTCCAACCTCTCTCTCTTCATTACTTGGTTATGAAAACCCCCTGGTCCAACCTCTCTCTCTTCATTACTTGGTTCTGAAAACCCCCTGGTCCAACCTCTCTCTCTTCATTACTTGGTTATGAAAACCCCCTGGTCCAACCTCTCTCTCTTCATTACTTGGTTATGAAAACCCCCTGGTCCAACCTCTCTCTCTTCATTACTTGGTTCTGAAAACCCCCTGGTCCAACCTCTCTCTCTTCATTACTTGGTTCTGAAAACCCCCTGGTCCAACCTCTCTCTCTTCATTACTTGGTTATGAAAACCCCCTGGTCCAACCTCTCTCTCTTCATTACTTGGTTCTGAAAACCCCCTGGTCCAACCTCTCTCTCTTCATTACTTGGTTCTGAAAACCCCCTGGTCCAACCTCTCTCTCTTCATTACTTGGTTCTGAAAACCCCCTGGTCCAACCTCTCTCTCTTCATTACTTGGTTCTGAAAACCCCCTGGTCCAACCTCTCTCTCTTCATTACCTGGTTATGAAAACCCCCTGGTCCAACCTCTCTCTCTTCATTACTTGGTTCTGAAAACCCCCTGGTCCAACCTCTCTCTCTTCATTACTTGGTTCTGAAAACCCCCTGGTCCAACCTCTCTCTCTTCATTACTTGGTTCTGAAAACCCCCTGGTCCAACATCTCTCTCTTCATTACTTGGTTCTGAAAACCCCCTGGTCCAACCTCTCTCTCTTCATTACTTGGTTCTGAAAACCCCCTGGTCCAACCTCTCTCTCTTCATTACTTGGTTCTGAAAACCCCCTGGTCCAACCTCTCTCTCTTCATTACTTGGTTATGAAAACCCCCTGGTCCAACCTCTCTCTCTTCATTACTTGGTTATGAAAACCCCCTGGTCCAACCTCTCTCTCTTCATTACTTGGTTATGAAAACCCCCTGGTCCAACCTCTCTCTCTTCATTACTTGGTTCTGAAAACCCCCTGGTCCAACCTCTCTCTCTTCATTACTTGGTTCTGAAAACCCCCTGGTCCAACCTCTCTCTCTTCATTACTTGGTTCTGAAAACCCCCTGGTCCAACCTCTCTCTCTTCATTACCTGGTTATGAAAACCCCCTGGTCCAACCTCTCTCTCTTCATTACTTGGTTCTGAAAACCCCCTGGTCCAACCTCTCTCTCTTCATTACTTGGTTCTGAAAACCCCCTGGTCCAACCTCTCTCTCTTCATTACTTGGTTCTGAAAACCCCCTGGTCCAACCTCTCTCTCTTCATTACTTGGTTATGAAAACCCCCTGGTCCAACCTCTCTCTCTTCATTACTTGGTTCTGAAAACCCCCTGGTCCAACCTCTCTTCATTACTTGGTTATGAAAACCCCCTGGTCCAACCTCTCTCTCTTCATTACTTGGTTCTGAAAACCCCCTGGTCCAACCTCTCTCTCTTCATTACTTGGTTATGAAAACCCCCTGGTCCAACCTCTCTCTCTTCATTACTTGGTTATGAAAACCCCCTGGTCCAACCTCTCTCTCTTCATTACTTGGTTATGAAAACCCCCTGGTCCAACCTCTCTCTCTTCATTACTTGGTTCTGAAAACCCCCTGGTCCAACCTCTCTCTCTTCATTACCTGGTTCTGAAAACCCCCTGGTCCAACCTCTCTCTCTTCATTACCTGGTTCTGAAAACCCCCTGGTCCAACCTCTCTCTCTTCATTACTTGGTTCTGAAAACCCCCTGGTCCAAAACACTGGCTCCAACCTCCATCTCTTCATTACTTGAAAGGAAATCATTCGCCAACCCACTAGAGCTCTGTATTTTCATTGAGTTGTAATTGAACAGTGACTACACATTTGAATGCGTGTTGACTCACATCCACTCCAAGGTCCAGGAGGTACTTGACCACACTGATCATTCCACTGGAGGCTGCAGAGTGGAGAGGGGTGTAGGCCTTCTTGTCTTTACAGGACACCTCTGATCCATGAGAGGCCAGCAGTTTCACCACCTCAATGTGCCCTATGGTAGGTAGAGAGAGCGAGAGCGAGAGAGAGAGAGAGATTAGTTTACAGTGGTACACAGCACCATAAGCAACACCTACATCATGTTAGTACAACTGAAAACATCTAATCAACCTACTTAGTACATGATTCTGACATAATAACACACTAGACGTGGCTCATACAGCTGAGCTGTGAGACTAACACACAGTCCATTCATTCATTCATTCATTGGTATAAAGGACATTAGTCAGAATGTAAATGATGTGGTAAACTCATCACCCATGTAAGCAGCCCAGTGGATTGCTCGGCGATCCTTCTTGTCAAAGGCATTAATGTTGGCTCCTCTGGAGAGAAGCAGCCTCACCATCTAACAGGGAGAGGAGAGAGAAACAAAACACAGGTTGAGGAAAACTAAACAGCAAAATCCGCTAAATCTGGCTTCAAAGCCTTCCCTTTAAAATTATATATTTTGTATTCACAATGAATGAAAGATAACATGTAAAGACATGGTACATTTCTCCCCTTTTAGTCCCCCTTTGACCTCCCCCTCCCCCCAGAATGCCTCCAAACACATTTAAAAAGAAAGGGAAAGTAATTGACTTACATGTCAGAAAACAAAACAAAAGTATACAACAACGTTACTTCAAGCAAAAATGTAATAGCCTAACAATTTCAGGTGATTAAGTGATTTTATAGGCCTATATAGCAGTAATCTCAAGGTGGGGCCAAGAGTACTAATCTGGAGGAAGTGTTTGGAGCTGTTCAAAATAGGATATCATCGGGTCCCAGGAGGAATAAAATGAGTTGGTTGACCCTCGAATAGTAACTTCATTTTTTCTCATTTTAGGAACAGCTTCAGATCTTCGAGCCAAAGAGAGGCTAAGGGAGGATTGATAGATTTCCAATCCAATAAAATCCTTCTGCGGGCTAACAGGGAGGCAAAGGCAATGGCATCTAGCTGTCTATTGGTCAGAGAAGGATTGTTGTTTGGTACTCCAAAAATAGCAATTTCTGCACTAGGCTGCAACTTTATATCAAATGCTTCAGAAAGGGTTTTAAATAGTGGACAAATAATCTGCCAGACGGGGACAGGACCAGAACATGTGGGTCAAGTCCACCAAGGAGCTTTTACACCTGTCACATGTACCATCAATATTTGGGTAGAATTTGGACAATCTGGCCTTACTGAAATGGATACGGTAAAGTACCTTAAACTGTATAAGGCTGAGCCGGGCACAAGAGGAGCTTCCATTTACCCTCAGTAAGGCATTTCACACTCAGATCGGATTTTATTCAAAGCCTCCTCTGAACAAACTCAAGCATACAACTAGGGCTGTGATGGTCATGGAACTTCAGGTGTCGGTGATTGGCGTGTCTTATGTACGTGGTCATCGACAAAACTGACAGCTGACAGGGGGGCGGGACGGACATTAGCAAAGGAAAACATTAGCGCGTTTAGGCCAGTCTTGCTCTCAAGTTTGGGGAAGCTAATTTTCTCCATGAAAAATATCAAGCATTCCATGCATCATCACATTTGCAAACTTATTAAATTTTTTTTAAAAAATTCACCTTTATTTAACCAGGTAAGCCAGTTGAGAACAAGTTCTCATTTACAACTGCGACCTGGCCAAGATAAAGCAAAGCAGTGCGATAAAAACAACACAGAGTTACATTTGGGGTAAAAAAACAAAGTCAAAAATACAACAGAAAATATATATACAGTGTGTGCAAATGTAGCAAGTTATGGAGGTAAGGCAATAAATAGGCTATAGTGCAAAATAATTACAATAGTATTAACACTGGAATGCTAGATGTGCAAGAGATTATGTGCAAATAGAGATACCGGGGTGCAAAAGAGCAAAATAAATAACAATATAGGGATGAGGTAGTTGGGTGGCCTAATTTCAGATGGGCTGTGTACAGGTGCAGTGATCGGTAAGGTGCTCTGACAACTGATGCTTAAAGTTAGTGAGGGAGATAAGAGTCTCCAGCTTCAGAGATTTTTGCAATTCGTTCCAGTCATTGGCAGCAGAGAACTGGAAGGAATGGCGGCCAAAGGAGGTGTTGGCTTTGGGAATGACCAGTGAGATATACCTGCTGGAGCGCAGACTACGGGTGGGTGCTGCTATGGTGACCAATGAGCTAAGATAAGGCGGGGATTTGCCTAGCAGTGATTTATAGATGGCCTGGAGCCAGTGGGTTTGACGACGAACATGTAGTGAGGACCAGCCAACAAGAGCGTACAGGTCACAGTGGTGGGTAGTGTATGGGGCTTTGGAGACAAAACGGATGGCACTGTGATAGACTACATCCAGTTTGCTGAGTAGAGTGTTGGAGGCTATTTTGTAAATGACATCGCCGAAGTCAAGGATCGGTAGGATAGTCAGTTTTACGAGGGCATGTTTGGCAGCATGAGTGAAGGAGGCTTTGTTTGCGAAATAGGAAGCCGATTCTAGATTTAACTTTGGATTGGAGATTCTTTATGTGAGTCTGGAAGGAGAGTTTACAGTCTAACCAGACACCTAGGTATTTGTAGTTGTCCACATACTCTAGGTCAGACCCGTCGAGAGTGGTGATTCTAGTCGGGAGGGCGGGTGCCAGCAGCGTTCGATTGAAAAGCATACATTTAGTTTTACTAGTGTTTAAGAGCAGTTGGAGGCTACTGAAGGAGTGTTGTATGGCATTGAAGCTCGTTTGGAGGTTTGTTAACACAGTGTCCAATGAAGGGCCAGATGTATACAAAATGGTGTCGTCTGCGTAGAGGTGGATCTGAGAGTCACCAGCAGCAAGAGCGACATCATTGATATACACGGAGAAAAGTGTCGGCCCAAGAATTGAACCCTGTGGCACCCCCATAGAGACTGCCATAGGTCCAGACAACAGGCCCTCCGATTTGACACACTGAACTCTATCTGAGAAGTAGTTGGTGAACCAGGCGAGGCAGTCATTTGAGAAACCAAGGCTATTTAGTCTGCCAATAAGAATGCGGTGGTTGACAGAGTCGAAAGCCTTGGCCAGGTCGATGAAGACGGCTGCACAGTACTGTCTATTATCAATCGCGGTTATAATATCGTTATCCTATGTTGATTTATGACAAGTTCATTGACTAGGGCCCTATAAAATAAGCGTTGCGGACCGAATCACGGAATCCAGACATTAAACCGAAATTCAACAATATTCAAACATTTATTGAACTTAGTAAGAAATCAACTAAATCTATTCAACTTGTTAGAAAACACATTCATTTGCCCAAGTCAATCATAAGACATGAACAAAATGCATCAGTGATTCGTATTTCCATGAACTTTCTGAAACGGCACAGGAATGCCCCTGTCTGTGTGCATGTGTGCGGTGCGCGCGTATGTCTACACTTTGTGTAGCCGTTAGCGATGATGCTAATGATAACCTTCTTCTGGTAGGGAAGGAATGGCTTTCCCCAAAACCTTCGCAAGTAAATGTTAACTACAAAGTAGCCTATGCCTGCCTGGCAGAATTATACCGTGATCATTTGCATCACTCCAGTGGCCATTTGTTCTACAGCAACACCGCTTAACCAAACAAAGGTCTCTTCCTGGTGCACGCTTGCATTTAAGGGTAACTACACCCCAAAATCTAAATGTCTTACATTTTTCCCAGACCTCACAAATGGTCACCTGATAGGGTTTAAACATTGTTGTGGACATAGAACATCCAATTGTGCTGTTTTGCTATTAAAAAGGTGTACTTTTGAGAGCGAAAACCTGCCAAAACAGGGACAAACGGTCAACGGGGAAATCTAAACGGAGAAAAGGGAACTTGGGAATTAACGGAATCAGGCAAAACATTGAAGGGATTTTATAGTGCCCTAATGGACTACAGACATTGACTGTCTCCTAGACTAAAAACTAAGATTGCATGTACTGCCTATATTTTGAGGGAAACGCACTGTCCATTATTTGATTTGATCAGGGCAGGGCAGGGCAGCACACAAACTGCATTTAGTCCAATAACAATCCATGATATTATTAGGGTGATAAATAAAAGGCAGTTGCTCCATGACACAAGAGCACGCTCTACTGGGACAAAAAGCTTACAGCACCTGGTATTCCCAGGCGGTCTCCCATCCAAGTACTAACCAGGCCCAACCCTGCTTAGCTTCCGAGATCGGGCGTATTCAGGCTGGTATGGCCGTAAGCGAGGGAACAACTCTTGGTACACTATATAAAGTAAATGTGTCACTCACTCTGAAAGGGACACAGAAACTTATCCACTTTGTGACACAAACTGAAGAAGCTCAACCCTTGCTTACATTTCCTATATATATATATATATATATGAGTCTTGTGGGGGGGGGGGGGGGGAAGAGGGCCTATCCTATGTTGATTTATGACAAGTTCATTGACTAGGAATCCTCATCTCATTCCCAGACCCAGTGTAACCCCTCTTCTCTAGGTAGACTTCCATTAACTCCTCCCACTCCAGGACAGAGTACTTATCTGAGCCATCACCCCTAAAAAGAGGTGGAGCACTAACATCTGACTTCACAACCAGATTCAGCTTGGACGCATCAATAAAGGTTGACCCACACTGCTCAGGCAGGGGAAACTGCTGGGGTTGGTGAGGGGGACGGGCAGGAGAAAGACTTGAAACCCCAGGCTGCAGTAAACTCGCTCTGATAGATTCTCCTATCTCTGAACCAATCTGCTTAATAAGGTCACTAAGCTGACTCGGAGGCGTCCCATTATCACCGAGTACTGTGGATGATGGTACATCAAAAGACAGAGGTGGGATACCCTGGTCAGGTGGAACAAACAGCCTACCCCTCCCAGTGCTTGCAAACTCAGGACTAGCAAACGCTCTACTCCCAGGAGCTGACTGTACAATTGGTGTAAATGGAAGGACACCCCTCCCTCTACCCACACTAAAATCCCCAGCATAACACGGGTGCATTTAGTGCATTCAAATACCCCCCCCAAAAAATGCAATAAACAAATTCATCCAAAACATACAAATAAGCACGAATACCTGTATCTAATGAATATGCTACATTCACTTTCACTGTTTACAGTATATATTCACTTACAGTAAGCCATCAACAAATTCACATGCGCAGGTCGTGCACCTCATCCACATGCACAGCTCCGGCGGTCGGCTTGAGCTGACCAGTCGGCAGGTCACGTAATTAGGACACTGCCACAACTGGAATTCTGATGGTTGGATAATTTTTATTCGACCTGCACACGAAGAGACAACACACAATATGTTAGCTCTTGGTGCAGCCACAGCTCTCGGGCACCTTGCTAGTTGAAGGTCAGGCAAAAGAGAACAGGTGCTGCATGCACACATTCAGTGCCTAACAACACACTATACAATACAAGTAAAATGATATACAACATAATTCTGACAAAATAAATGACATACCTGTACACGAAGAGACAACACACAATAGTTTAGCCCTTGGTGCAGCCACAGCTCTCGGGCACCTGCGTGAGCACATAGAAACTCACTCAAACACTGACCCAAATACTCCCGAGTTACAATAGGTACCCTAATTAGCGAGCTCGGTGAAAGTTGTTAACATACATCTTTATATTGTCCACATTGTAACAAAACCTGTAGTTGCGTAACAGCACTTTGTGTAACTTTACCACAGTTTTATATCGACAAATTACGGCGCCAAGGACAACATACCTTGCTAGTTGAAGGTCAGGCAAAAGAGAACAATAAGAGGGTACATAAATACAGATAACCCGCGATGGACCAAACCAAAATATACACAACTTTTACAATTAGGTGTATTAACAATATAGATACATAAAAATGTTTGTACACCAAAAAATAACATTAGCTATGGAGCTGTAATTAAATAAAGAAACCACATTGAATTACTATTATTATTAACTTTTTAACATCCCCTCTTGACCTGGCCTACTTGAACTGTCCTTGTGTGCAATTTGGTGCATAATCTAGGGGAACAACATCACACTACTACACATATAATTCAAGTCATACCTTTATTGTCATTCATGCTCTTATTTTTAACCGAGTAGTTTTGCAAAAGTGTAACCTGCGTCAATTCTAGGAAATATTGGAATAACGTGCTTAAGAGGACACCTGACACGCACAACAGGATAACACAACAACCAGATTTTCAATTGACAATCATTGATTTAAATGGACGTGGTCAATAGATTTGTATAGGCATATATACTAATTTAATTTAACTTGTAAGCCAAGGTTTGATTAGTAGGTCTATGCAACTTGCACCTGGATAACCACGTCATGAATCGGAACGGGCTCCAACGTCCTCATATACACATTATGACAAAATAAAGATCTTAATCTTTCACGAAATAAAGATATAGAAGAAAACAGGTTCTAGAAACTCAATTTCTCCATGGCAATAGAATGTAAACATGTATGTTGCGCCAAACATAACCAAATATCGCCTACAACTCAATTCTCAGCGCAGCATATTGGACGATTCCACAGGCATTGATCATTCGCGACTTTAAGTAATTCCTGTTATCTCTAGAGCATCCCGTATATTTATAGCGCTGCATTTCGTCCCCCTCTGACCATGGATAGGATTGGGAGCATTCCTGAGTTCACTTATGGTCCCACTAAGGTAATTTTAGGAGATATTCCTTTTGGCATACTGTAAATGCCTGTGCATAATGTACCTAATAAAGCATACTTATTTTAATTATTTTCAAAGGAATTCTGTAGAAGCAGCCTTTATTTTCAGACTCTGCAGGCCTGCTGGGAGGAAGCATATTACAATAAACAGGTAAGATTCATCCCACAAAAACAGTAACCACAGAAAGAAAGAGATAGATTTAATCCCAAAACAAGAGTTTTATTTCAAGACAGTTTAGAGAAGATGGTCATAAGAGTTCTTAATATCACTTGCAAATTGTGAGACATGAGCAGTTGTGAAATGTTACGAGAGGCCCTTCTGAAAGCACATTATATGGTCTTTAGTGGCACGGTCTCACACCTTACCTCATCTTGCAGAAGAAGCTCATGGTCCACTATCTGCTGCTCCAGAGTCGAGGCCAGGTCTCGCCCCATGTCACCATGGAGCACATGAGCGACTGGCTGGTGTCTCAGGGCAAAAAATCCCTTAGGGAGAGGTGAGTACCACGTCAGCTCTCACCTTCACTGCCATTCTCTGTCACCAGCAGCACTCCAGGAGGTGTGGGTAAAATAAACAACAGATAAATAGGAAGCCAGGAAAGTTGAAATGCTTTGTGTTTTATTTGAAGGGTGTGGAAGGAAACCCTGGAGGAGGGGAACGAACTCGCTCGGCTGGTAAGAGAATGAGAGTTAGAGACTTAGACTATCAGTCAGTGAGCTCTTTTCTAGCCTTTCAACAACTAGTTAGTACAGCAGAATATATCTGTTGTGAAATTACACTAATGGGACTTCCTGTTTCCTACGGCAGACCTGGGAAGTAAACACCTGCCTAAAAATGATTGACATGGAGCACAAGGCTGTCTGCAAGCTCCGCCGCTCTATGCACCCCACCTCTCCAGCTGGCGCTGACATGTGAGTTCCATGTACTGCCCCGCATACGGCTTGCTCCATTCATCTACACATCTGGAGCTATGCAGAAAAAAACTAGGGCAGTGTTCTCTGTGTGAACATTGCACATTGTTTAGCTTTCTCTGCTGCTTTTTGTTGATTTCAGCGACCCCAAGGTCCACATCATCATGGAGAGAGCTGTGAGGAGCATTCAGGACAAGCTGTCCAATAAGCCCTGTAGCAACCTGCTCAGCCCATCCCAGGTGGTGGTGGAGCTGGTGCCCAGGATCCTCCTGGCCCTGTGGCTTCAGCCAGAGGAAGGCCATTCAGATCACCCCATCCTCCTAAGCGGGATGGCTGTGAGTATGGTGGTGGCCGTAGGGGAGAAGCTCTCCAGCATGTTGAAGGCCTCTTCTCCTCACACCCCTTTCTCCCGGGCTGCTACTTTTGACTCTGTGAGGTCGATCCTTGGGAGAATCAGCCAGTCCTTCTCCCTGGATGACCTCACAACCCCTTTTTTTATGAGCTCTGTCTGTGCCTTTGTGGCGGACGAGGTGAAAAGCTACTTCCAGCCTACTGCAGACACCCTGCCAGTTCCCCCTGTCCTAGTGGTGGCCGTCTCCGCCACACTACCAGCTGACATCCAAGCAGGTGAGTAGCACTCATAGAGAACACTCTGACATATGCCTTTTGTCATGACATCCTGGTGCCTTGTAGTAGTAAAGCCAATCAGGATTTTAATTGTCACCCCAAACACAGATGCAGACCAGGATTCTTCCCACCTGGAGGTTGTGGAAATCCCCCATAACACAGAGGCAGACCCAGCTTCTTCCCACCCATTGGTTGTGGACATCACCCCTAACACAGAGTCAGACCCTGCTTCTTCCAACTTGGAGGTTGTGGACATCACCCATAACACAGAGGCAGACCCGGCTTCTTCTCAGCTGGAGGTTGTGGACATCACCCCTAACAAAGAGGCACACCTGGCTTCTTCCCACCTGGAGCTTGTGGACATCACCCCTAACACAGAGGCTGAGACGGCTTCTACCCACCTGAAGTTTGTGGTCATCACCCCTAACACAGAGTTAGACCCGGCTTCTTCCTATCAGGAGGTTGTGGAAACCACCCCTAACACAGAGACAGACCCGGCTTCTTCCCACCTGGAGCTTGTGGACATCACCCCAAACACAGAGGCAGACCCGGCTTCTTCCCACCGTATGGTTGTTGACATCTCCCATAACTCAGAGGCAGACCCAGCATCTTCCCACCTGGAGGTTGTGGACATCACCTCAAACACAGAGGCAGACCCGGCTTCTTCTCACCTGGAGGTTGTGGACATCACCCCTAACAAAGAGGCACACCTTGCTTCTTCCCAACTGGAGGTTGTAGACATCACTCCTAACAAAGAGGCACACCTGGCTTCTTCCCACCAGGAGCTTGTGGACATCACCCCTAACACAGAGGCAGACCCATCTTCTTCCCACCAGGAGGTTATGGAAATCATCCCTAACACAGAGGCAGACCTGGCTGCTTTCCACTTGGAGCTTGTGGACATCACCCCTAACACAGAGGCTAAGAAGGCTTCTACCCACCTGAAGTTTGTGGTCATCACCCCTAACACAGAGTTAGACCCGGCTTCTTCCTATCAGGAGGTTGTGGAAACCACCCCTAACACAGAGACAGACCCGGCTTCTTCCCACCTGGAGCTTGTGGACATCACCCCAAACAAAGAGGCAGATCCTGCTTCTTCCCACCTGGAGTTTGTGGACATCACCCCTAACACAGATGCAGACCTGGCTTCTTCCCACCTAGAGGTTGTGGACATCACCCCAAACACAGAGGCAGATCCTGCTTCTTCCCACCTGGAGCTTGTGGACATCACCCCTAACACAGAGGCAGACCCGGCTTCTTTCCACCTAGTTGTTGTGGACATAACCTTTAACACAGAGGCAGACCCGGCTTATTCCCAGCTGGAAGTTGTGGAAATCACCCCTAACATAGAGGCAGACCCGGCTTCTTCCCACCGTAAGGTTGTGGACATCACCCCTAATACAGAGGTAGACCCGGCTTCTTCTCACCTGGAGGTTGTGGAAATCACCCCTAACAAAGAGGCAGAACCCGTCTCTTCCCACTTGGAGATTGTATTCGTCACACCTAACACAGAGGCAGAACCCGTCTCGTCCCACTTGGAAGTTGTGGACATCACCCCTTACACAGAGGCAGACCCGGCTTCTACCCACCTGAAGGTTGTGGACATCACCCCTAACACAGAGGCAGATCCGGCTTGTTCTCAGCTGGAGGTTTTGGACCTCACCCCTAACACAGATAAATACCCTGCTTCTGCACTCTTGGAGGTTGCGGACGTCACACCTGAAGAAAAGCCTCTCATGGTGGCCGTCTACGCCACTCTGCCATCTGACATCCAAGCAGGTGAGTAAGACTTATAGAAAGCACTCTGACAGGTGCCGTTCATCATGATAACATGTAAAGTGTTGGTCCCATGTTTCATGAGCTGAAATAAAAGATCCCATTCAACTGGCCAGTGTTTAGAACCTACGGTTTGCATTTATTTACATTCTGCCCCACTTTTGTCCCTTTCCAGAGGATGTTGCTGTGGTCACCCTGGACGTCACCCCACACGTCACCAAGGAGGTGACCCTGGATGTTCCATGCAGGGCGAGGAAAGGGGCAGTCCGGCGTTTTTTTTGCAGGCTTTGGAGGGCAGTGTGCTGCTGCGCTTGCCACAAGGAAGAGGAGGAACAATATTAATTATTCATTAGACCAGAAACAGGATTGAACCATAGACCATTAAATTCTTTGCATTATAGTTGCCTTCAATTCTGATTTTCTTCTGTTTAATTCTTAATTAATTTCAGAACATTTCTCTAAACTTTGTGGAGTAGGTTGTATAAATAAGTGGGAAACATCCCAATCCCAATTTTAATGCTTTTAATAATTAACTTATTACATTTTTTTTAGATGTATTATTTGACAAAAAAAGTGGAGGGCGCGACCAAAAAACTTTAATCATCATAGAAAACTCTTGCTCACTATGAAAAATGCATTGTTTTATTTAAGCAAAGTTAAAAGATGAACGTTTCCGCCTAGTCTATGACGATATGCAAGTTGTGTTTGCCCAGTTAAAGGGGGACCCAGACTCACCCTGGTTCTTGAGGGTTGCAGACACTGAATAATTATCATTTGAAATAAATGGCACTTTTCAAGTCTTGACTAAAAATCTTTAATGAATATGAATTTAAATACAATTGACTTGAGGATCAGAGCAGGCAGACTGACTGGCTTGCCCTGAAGGCCCTCTACCTCTACCTCTGTGTGGTTAATCTCAGCCAAGAGGTTGTATGGGTTGTCTGTCTCTCTCTGGGTGTGAATCACTATCACTATGACCTCTCGCTCCGCCTGCCCGTTGGCCTGATCACAGGAGCAGGGGTGATGGCATCCGGGGTAACCTCCTCCTCTCCTGTATCTAACCCATCTTTCTGGCTATGAGTTCGACTGAGGTCACTCGTTCTCTCTCCCAGGGTGTTGGATAGTTTCTCCTCCTCTGTGTCTTGTGTATTTTCTACATTGTAGAATAATAGTGAAGTCTTCAAAACTATTAAATAACACATATGGCATCATGTAGTAACCAAAAACGTGTTACACATATCAAAATATATTTCAGATTTGAGATTCTTCAAAGTAGCCACCCTTTGCCTTGAAATGTTTTGAGACCAGGTTGCGCTTTCACCTCCCTCGGTAAGAGGGGAATAAGGCAACCTCAGAGTTACATCCAAGGATACTTTATTGACACAAACGGATGAAATGGACATGGAAAGGTAGTGGAATGATAGTGGTCCTGTAATGGACAGATAACAGGGGTAATGAATATGCACAATAACTGATAGCACAAGTAGAGCAACAACGCTATTAACAAAGGAAGGGCTGTATTAATGGCATAATGCTACCTGCGGAGTATTACACAACACAGTAAAACACAGAGAGGCAACTTACAATAGGCAATGGTAGTAACTATAAAGAACAACAAGCAAGAATGATATACATGTTACAAACTCACTTTGTGCACGTACACTATCCCACGGTATCTCTGTGCATTCAAATTGTCATCGATAAAATGCAATTGTGTTCATTGTCCGTAGCTTATGCCTGCCCATACCATAACCCCAATGCCACCATGGGGCATTCACAACGTTGACATCAGCCAACAGCTCGCCCATATGCTGCTTTACAAGTGGTCTGAAGTCGTGAGGCCAGTTAGAAGTACTGCCAAATTCTCTAAAGCCGCCTTGGCTTATGGTTGAGAAATTAACATAAACGTATCTGGCAACAGCTCTGGTGGACATTCCTGCAGTCTGTAAGCCAATTGCACGCTGCCTCAAAACTTGAAATTTCTGTGCATTGTGTTGTGTGACAAAACTGCACATTTTAGAGTGGCATTTTATTGTCCTCAGCACAAGGTGCACCTGTGTAATTATCATGCTGTTTAATCAGCTTCTTGATATGCCATATTTGTCAGGTGGATGGATTATCTTGGCAAAGGAGAAATGCTTGCTTACAGGGATGTAAACAAATGTGTGTACACAATTTGAGAGAAATAAGCTTTTTGTGCAAATGGAACATTTCTGGGATTTTGGGACCAACACTTTACATGTTGCGTTTATATTTTTGTTCAGTGTAGTTATTAGGTTGGGAGATTGGGATCCTATCTGGGCTAGCTAAAGCCAACTTCATGGTTAGTAGTATGACAGAGAAAATATAACAAGACAAATTTAAACATCACAAATCTGAGGGGGCAAGTGACCCTGTGCCCCCTTTGGGCATGACGTCTCTGCTATCAACCACATCATTCTGTCTCCGTGAATATTCAAAACAGACACATTCATTCAGGTCTGGTACTGGTCCTACCATATAGATCAGGGATGGACAATTCCAGTCCTTGGGGGTCGGAGGGGTGTCACACTTTTTCCCCATCCCTAGCAAACACAGATGATTAAACTTATTGCATTCTAAACTGAAACCCATGAGCACTTGATTATTAGAGTCAAACGTGTTAGCTGGGGCTGGGGAAAAAGTGTAACACCAATCAGGTCCCGAGGACTGGAGTTGCCCATCCCTGATATAGATGCTCTGTTTGCACGCATCGAGGGATGTGGTGACAGTGGAGACAAGGGAACACACATAAACAGCTTTGTCCTTTTAGAAAGTCATCATAATCCTTACATAAATATGATATGTATGCAAGAAATGCAGAGCCACTTCCAAAAACATATTGACAGAGTCTAGTATCTAGTAATCTAATCAATTTGTTTTCAACCCCTTTGTTATGGCAAGTGTAAATAAGCTCAGGAGTAAAAATGTGCTTAACAAGTCACATAATCAGTTAGATGTACTCACTATGTGTGCAATAATAGTGATTTTTGAACGAATACATAATCTCTGTACCCCACACATGCAATTATCTATTAGGTCCCTCAGTCGAGCAGTGAATTTCAAACATAGATTCAACCATGAAGACCAGGGAGGTTTTCCAATGCCTCGCAAAGAAGGGCACCTTTTGGTAGATGGGTACAAATAAAGCAGACATTGAATATTCCTTTGAGCATGGTGAAGTTATTAATTATGCTTTGGATGGTGTATCAATACACCCAGTCACCACAAAAATACAGGTGTCCATCCTAACTCAGCTGCCAGAGTGTGACACTCTGGCTCTATGGACGTTTATATTGAGCCAGGGTTGTTCATTTTCATGTGTTTGGGTGTATTTCATTTGGTGGTGTTGGGGATGGGTGAGTTTCATTTTGTTTGTGTCATGTGGTGATTGGTCGATGACTCCCAATCGGAGGTAACGAGTGTCAGCTGTCGGCTCGTTATCTCTGATTGGGAGCCATATATATTCTGTATGTTTTCTCCTTTGTGTTGTGGGTTATTGTTTCTTTGTTGCTGTTAGTCGTATTTCAGTTTAGAACTTCACGTATCGTCATTTGTTGTTTTCTTCGTGGTTGCTTTAAGTTAATAAAGTCATCATGTTCACTCGCAACGCTGCGCATTGGTCTCCTCCTTCAGACGATCGTGACAGAATAACCCACCACAAGAGGACCAAGCGGCGTAACAAGCGGCGTAACAAGCGGCAACAGGACCTACCTACGCAGGATTTATGGAAGCCTCCTAAGGACTTTTGGACATGGGAGGAGATTCGGGCTGGAAAGGGTCCTTGGGCACAACCGGAGGAATATCACCGCCCTCGTGAAGAGCTGGAGGCAGCTGCAGCCGAGAGGAGGTGGTATGAGGAGGAATATCACCGCCCTCGTGAAGAGCTGGAGGCAGCTGCAGCCGAGAGGAGGTGGTATGAAGAGGAAGCGCGGAGTCGAGGCTGGAAGCCCGTGGTTACTCCCCAAAAATTTTTTTGGGGGGGGCACATGGCTTGGGCGCCTGGGCAGCAGGAGGCTGCCACAGGTAGAGCTGGAGAGAAGGCTATCGGATTACGGGAGCCATTGGTGAGTAGAGGGAGGGAAGTTGTTGTGGCACGGCATGAGAGACTGAAGGGTGTTCCCAGTCTGGTCCGGTCCGTTCCCCAGTTAAGGCCAGTGGTGGGTGTTCCCGGTACGGACCGGTCTGTTCCTACTCCACGCACCAGGTCCACGATGTGCGTCGCCAGCCCGGCCCGGCCTGTTCCGGCCACTCGCACCAGGGATAAGGTGCGCGTCGCCAGCCCAGCCCGGCCTGTTCCTGCTCCACGCACGAATCCTACGGGGTGTGTCACCAGTCGGCCAGAGTCTGCCGTCTGCCCAACGGCGCCTGAACTGGCCGTCTGCCCAACGGCGCCTGAACTGCCTGTCGGCCCTATGGCGTCTGAACTGCCCGTCTGTCAAGCGCTGCATAAGCCGCCCGTCTGTACTGAGCCTGCAAAGCCGCCCGTCTGCCATGAGCCTTCAGAGCCGTCCGCCAGATCGGAGCCGCTAGTGCCTTCCGCCAGACAGGAGCCGCTAGAGCCTTCCGCCAGACAGAATCATACACCTGCTATGGAATCAGCAGGAGCCGACGCAGCCCATATCAGACTGGAAGCTCAGGTTCGGAACCAGAAAGAGCAGCTCCTGCAGATGGGAGCCGCCCTGCTGGAGGTGATGACTGCAATCCGAGGCTGGGGTCCGCCTCCACCGCCAGCCTCCCAGCCAGCACCATCAGCCAGCCATGAGCAGCCAGATCTGTCAACCAGCCATGAGCAGCCAGACCCGTCAGCCAGCCATGAGCAGCCAGACCCGTCAGCCAGCCATGAGCAGCCAGATCCGTCAGCCAGCCATGAGCAGCCAGATCCGTCAGCCAGCCATGAGCAGCCAGATCCGTCAGCCAGCCATGAGCAGCCAGATCCGTCAGCCAGCCATGAGCAGCCAGATCCGTCAGCCAGCCATGAGCAGCCAGACCCGTCAGCCAGCCATGAGCAGCCAGATCCGTCAGCCAGCCATGAGCAGCCAGATCCGTCAGCCAGCCATGAGCAGCCAGACCCGTCAGCCAGCCATGAGCAGCCAGACCCGTCAGCCAGCCATGAGCAGCCAGATCCGTCAGCCAGCCATGAGCAGCCAGATCCGTCAGCCAGCCATGAGCAGCCAGATCCGTCAGCCAGCCATGAGCAGCCAGATCCGTCAGCCCGCCAGGATCCGCCAGATCCGTCAGCCAGCCAGGATCCGCCAGAGCCGTCCAGCCAGGATCCGCCAGAGCCGTCCAGCCAGGATCCGCCAGAGCTGTCCAGCCAGGATCCGCCAGAACCGTCTAGCCAGGATCCGCCAGAGCCGTCCAGCCAGGATCCGCCAGAGCCGTCCAGCCAGGATCCGCCAGAGCCGTCCAGCCAGGATCTGCCAGAGCCGTCCAGCCAGGATCTGCCAGAGCCGTCCAGCCAGGATCCGCCAGAGCCGTCCAGCCAGGATCCGCCAGAGCCGTCCAGCCAGGATCCGCCAGAGCCGTCCAGCCAGGATCCGCCAGAGCCGTCCAGCCAGGATCCGCCAGAGCCGTCCAGCCAGGATCCGCCAGAGCCGTCCCGCCAGGATCCGCCAGAGCCGTCCCGCCAGGATCCGCCAGAGCCGTCCAGCCTGGATCCGCCAGAGCCGTCCCGCCAGGATCCGCCAGAGCCGTCTCGCCAGGATCCGCCAGAGCCGTCCCGCCAGGATCCGCCAGAGCCAGCCAGCCAGGATCCGCCAGAGCCAGCCAGCCAGGATCCGCCATCTAGTCAGGTACTGCCCCTTAGCCCGGTGCTGCCCCTTAGTCCGGTGCTGCCCTTTAGCCCGGTGCTGCCCCTTAGTCCGGTGCTGCCCCTGAGTCCGGTACTGCCCCTTAGCCCGGTGCTGCCCCTTAGTCCTGTACTGCCCTTTAGTCCGGTACTGCCCCGTAGTCCGGTGCTGCCCCGTAGTCCGGTGCTGTCCCTTAGCCCGGTGCTGCCCCTTATCCCGGTGCTGCCCCTTATCCCGGTGCTGCCCCTTAGGCCGATGCTGCCCCTTAGTCCGGGGTTGCCCCTTAGTCCAGGTGGGGTTAGGTGGAGGGTGGTCATTAGGAGGAGGCTACCGAAGCAGGTTGTGACTGTGGTAGGGTGGGGATCACGACCGGGGCCAGAGCCGCCACCATGGACAGACGCCCACCCAGACCCTCCCCTAGTCCTGATGTTGGTGCGCCCGGAGTTCGCACCTTTAGGGGGGGGTACTGTGACACTCTGGCTCTATGGACGTTTATATTGAGCCAGGGTTGTTCATTTTCATGTGTTTGGGTGTATTTCATTTGGTGGTGTTGGGGATGGGTGAGTTTCATTTTGTTTGTGTCATGTGGTGATTGGTCGATGACTCCCAATCGGAGGTAACGAGTGTCAGCTGTCGGCTCGTTATCTCTGATTGGGAGCCATATATATTCTGTATGTTTTCTCCTTTGTGTTGTGGGTTATTGTTTCTTTGTTGCTGTTAGTCGTATTTCAGTTTAGAACTTCACGTATCGTCATTTGTTGTTTTCTTCGTGGTTGCTTTAAGTTAATAAAGTCATCATGTTCACTCGCAACGCTGCGCATTGGTCTCCTCCTTCAGACGATCGTGACAACGTCTAGTGTGTTATTATGTCAGAATCATGTACTTAGTAGGTTGATTAGATGTTTTCAGTTGTACTAACATGATGTAGGTGTTGCTTATGGTGCTGTGTACCACTGTAAACTAATCTATCTCTCCCTCTCTCTGCCTATCTCTCTGTGTTTGTATCTCTGTTTCTCTCTTAACCCCCTTACACTCTCTCTCTCTCTCTCTCTCTCTCTCTCTCTCTCTCTCTCTCTCTCTCTCTCTCTCTCTCTCTCTCTCTTTCTATTTATCCCTCCCCCTCTCTCTCTACCATAGGGCACATTGAGGTGGTGAAACTTCTGGCCTCTCATGGATCAGAGGTGTCCTGTAAAGACAAGAAGGCCTACACCCCTCTCCACTCTGCAGCCTCCAGTGGAATGATCAGTGTGGTCAAGTACCTCCTGGACCTTGGAGTGGATGTGAGTCAACACGCATTCAAATGTGTAGTCACTGTTCAATTACAACTCAATGAAAATACAGAGCTCTAGTGGGTTGGCGAATGATTTCCTTTCAAGTAATGAAGAGATGGAGGTTGGAGCCAGTGTTTTGGGCCAGGGGGTTTTCAGAACCAAGTGACCTGATCAGGAATGTATTGTTTTGTTCCCCCCCCCCCCCTCTCTCTCTCCACTCTTTTCCCTCCCTTGCTCCCTCCAGATAAATGAGCCCAATGGTTACGGTAACACCCCCCTCCACGTGGCATGCTACAACGGGCAGGACGTGGTGGTGAATGAGCTGATCGAGTGCGGCGCCAACGTGAACCAGGTGAACGAGAAGGGTTTCGCCCCACTCCACTTCACGGCCGCCTTGCGCCATGGGGCGCTCTGCTTGGAGCTGCTGGTGGGCAACGGGGCCCTCGTCAACATCAAGGTGAGGAGACCGGATGACCAACACTGTGTCTGAACTAAATAACACCCTATTCCCTATGTAGTGCACTACTTTTGACCAGGGGCCCATAGAGCAAGGAGCCGTGGTGGCACTGCCTGTGTCACAAATGGCACCCTGTTCCCTTTATAAGTACACTACTTTGGTTCAAAAAGTAGTTCACTATGAAGAGAATAGGGTGCCATTTGGGACGCACACACTGACGCAGCACATGGCTTAGTATTTGGCCCTGGTCTACATTCAAATACCAATGGAATAGGCCTAACAATGCAAACTAAATGCAATCAAGCGCTCCTCCAATACGTGTTTGATTTTGCCTGTGGTCAGCAGCACAGACTGCCGTGTGAACCATCTTTGTCTTTCTATCTGCAGAGTAAAGATGGAAAGACCCCCCTCCACATGACGGCCATCCACGGACGCTTCTCCAGATCTCAAGCCATCATCCAGAATGGTGAGTCGCTGTGAATGCTCTCAACTGAATATATATGAACCAGTAGGCTCTTCAGCATTGTCTTTAGTCTTCAAACCATGATTCACTGGCACAGAGCAATGTTACTTGCAATGTGGTTGAACATAATGCTTCATGATGCCTCTTGGGTCAAGTGGTTGACGTGTGTGTGTGTGTGTGTTCTGTAGGTGCTGAGATCGACTGTGAAGATAAGAATGGAAACACACCCCTGCACATCTCTGCTCGCTACGGCCACGAGTTACTCATCAATACACTCATCACGAACGGAGCTGACACAGCCAAGTGAGAACACACACAGTTTCCAGCAATAATGCAACATGCATCTGCAATTCTGTCATTGACCGAATAGCCGCTTGGAGACTATGCTCAACACATTGTGGTGTGTGGGGGGTTGATAGACAGGGCATTGCAGCATGCTGATGTGTTGATCTGCTGTGGGGTTTAATGAGGACTGTGATGTGGTGCTGTTTCCAATCTTAGCTGAATGAACTGTAAGTCGCTCTGGATAAGAGTGTCTGCTTAAAGTCTAAAATGTAAAAATGTGTTGCAGGCGAGGCGTCCATGGGATGTTCCCCCTCCACCTGGCTGCTCTCAGTGGGTTCTCTGACTGCTGTCGGAAGCTCCTCTCATCAGGCTTTGATATAGACACCCCTGACGACTTTGGAAGGACCTGTTTACATGCTGCAGCAGCTGGAGGGTGAGTGGACTGGTCCAGGCTTTACACCAAGGAATATTTAGTTCATGAACTGGAAAGCCACCAGAAAGAACAAACACATATTCACACTCTTACATTTCACATGGTTTAGCAGTATTGTTTAGAGTTATTTAAAAAATCGTATAGATCATTAGTGCGGTATCATTTCTGTATAATGTGGTTCCATGCCATGGTGGTATTGACTTGAGCTCTGGTCTAAATTGTCTTTATATCTTCTTGAAAGAGAAGCCTGCAAACTGCTCTTGCTAGTATCACTTTTTATTATTGCTTTTAGTAGCATTATAAAAACAGTGATACTAGCAAGAGCAGTGTACGGGTTTCTCTTTTCTTTCAGGTTCTCATTGTTACCATCCACCTGATAGCTCAGATGAACGAGAGCCTTTCTGAACTTGATATCTTGTTACCATCCACCTGATAGCTCAGATGTACGAGAGCCTTTCTGAACTTGATATCTTGTTACCGTCCACCTGATAGCTCAGATGAACGAGAGCCTTTCTGAACTTGATATCTTGTTACCATCCACCTGATAGCTCAGATGTACGAGAGCCTTTCTGAACTTGATATCTTGTTACCATCCACCTGATAGCTCAGATGTACGAGAGCCTTTCTGAACTTGATATCTTGTTACCATCCACCTGATAGCTCAGATGTACGATAGCCTTTCTGAACTTGATATCTTGTTACCATCCACCTGATAGCTCAGATGTACGAGAGCCTTTCTAGACTTGATATCTTGTTACCATCCACCTGATAGCGCAGATGTACGAGAGCCTTTCTGAGCTTGATATCTTGTTACCATCCACCTGATAGCTCAGATGTACGAGAGCCTTTCTGAACTTGATATCTTGTTACCGTCCACCTGATAGCTCAGATGAACGAGAGCCTTTCTGAACTTGATATCTTGTTACCATCCACCTGATAGCTCAGATGTACGAGAGCCTTTCTGAACTTGATATCTTGTTACCAGGAACCTGGACTGTCTGAATCTGCTGCTCAACACAGGGGCAGACTTCAACAGAAAGGACAGCTTCGGAAGGTCTGTCTGTGGCATCAAATAACTTTCATATGTGATCTTTATGATAATGGGGAATATAGTATAGGGGCATATAGGAATTATTATGGGGAAGATTGGGCGGCAGGTAGCCTAGCGGTTAAGAGCGTTGGGTCAGTAACCGAAAGGTTGCTGGTTCGAATCCCCTAGCCGACTAGGTGAAAAATCTATGTGCCCTGCAGAAAGGCACTTAACCCTAATTGCTCCTGTAAGTCGCACTGGATAAGAGTGTCTGCTAAATGTAAAATGTAAATGTTTTACAGCTCCAATAAGCTGTTTCTGTTGTTGATGTTGAATGGTTTCTGTGCGTTCTTCTAGGAGTCCTCTGCATTATGCGGCAGCCAATTGTAACTACCAGTGTCTGTTTGCCTTGGTGGGGTCTGGGGCCAGTGTGAACGATCTGGATAAAAGGGGTTGCACCCCGCTCCACTACGCTGCTGCCTCCGACACAGACGGAAAGTACGTCTCACACCTCTCTTACTGTTGTGTGTGTTGTGGTGCCATGACCTTTCACATTTCACTGTAGTCTGGAGAGTATGTTGTGGTGCCATGACCTTTCACATTTCATTGTAGTCTGGAGAGTATGTTGTGGTGCCATGACCTTTCACATTTCACTGTAGTCTGGAGAGTATGTTGTGGTGCCATGACCTTTCACATTTCATTGTAGTCTAGAGTATGTTGTTGGTCGTGTTTGAATACATACTAGTGTTAAAATCTGCAGTGTGAAAGCTTGGCCACGTCTCCTTTGGGAAAGTGTCTCTGCTTGCTTATCTGTCTGTCTTGATGTTGGTATAATGATTAGTGAACTCTTGACCTCTGACCTCTAGGTGTCTGGAATATTTGCTGTGAAACGACGCTAACCCAGGGATCAGGGACAATCAGGGCTACAACGCAGTCCATTACGCGTCTGCGTAACAGGAAGTGGCGTTTCCTACCGAAAATGCATAAGTTTCCAAAGATCATGATTAAGGTAGGGTGCTCTGTGTTTTGAGATTACCTCTGTAAGGCAGGGCTGAAATTTACCCTACAGATTCACTACACCCCTATTGTCTCTCAGCATTAGAACAATACTGTTGTCATTGTCTTTAGGAGGTTGAGTGAGGACGCTGTAATTCAATCCTAATACACATGGGAGAGAGTCAATGGCTATGTCCCAAATGGCACCCTATTCCCTATATAGTGCACTACTTTTTACCAGCGCTCTATGGGCCCTTTTCAAAAGTAGTGCCTTATGTAGCGAATAGGGTGCCTTTTGGGATGCACACTCTGTATTTTACACAGGCTCAGTTGTCCTGATGTGTTTTGTCAACAGCTGTTCAAGACAAAAGGGGAACCGAAGAGCCACCCTAAACAGGATGCACTGCCTACCAAACGTCTCAGAGAGACTCATATTTCTCAGGGTAAGTGATAAGCATCGATAATGTCATATTGATGTATCACCCTATGACAAGCTTGTTAAAACAGTGACAACAGATACAGGCAGACGGACGGGCAGGCAGGCAGGCAGGCAGGCAGGCAGGCAGGCAGGCAGGCAGGCAGGCAGGCAGGCAGGCAGGCAGGCAGGCAGGCAGACGGACAGGCAGGCAGACGGACAGACACAAACACACACATTCATTTTCTGATTATGAAATGTTCTTATGACAGATGCTGAGTGTGAGGTTCCAGAGGTTCCATCCACTTCCCCTCCCAAGGAGGACCTGACAACCACACCGGCCCCTGCTCCCCAGGAGTCCCAGTCCCGTAAACGCCCACTCATAGTCAGGGTGTTACACGCTCTCTCCAGAGCCATCTCCAAACCATTCAGAGGAGCTTCTGGGAAGAAGAATTAGCCAAATGCCTGATTTTATTAATATTATATTTTAATCAGAGCCTTTATTTAATAAAACATTACTGCATTGATTTCTGTCTATAGTAGTCTTCATGTATGTGCAAGATAACGGTAAAGTACTTCAAACCACATAGTCAAAAGTATTCATAGTGAAGTACCGTTTATGATTATTGATTGTGGAAATACACATAATACAGAAAAGTTGTTGTCACATACAAAGACAGACATAAAGGAGAACTCCGTAGACCAGTCACATTCTCAAGCCATAACTAAATCCATGAATGGATCTCCTATAAGATGACAGGAGAACATTTGTAACACTTTCTATGAATCCAGGCTCTGTCGCAGCCGGCCGCGACCGGGAGACTCATGGGCGACGCACAATTGGCCCAGCGTCGTCCAGGGTAGGGGAGGGAATGGCCGGCAGGGATGTAGCTCAGTTGATAGAGCATGGCGTTTGCAAGCAAAACCTCAAGACTTCCTTAGTATTTGATTTTGTGCACCAGCTGTTGTTTACAAATATACACAGACCGCCACCCCTTGTCTTACCGGAGTCAGCCGCTCTTTCCTGCCGATGTAGCGTATATCCCGTCAGCTGTATGTTGTCCATGTCGTCCTTCAGCCACGACTTGGTGAAACATAAGATATTACAGTTTTTAATGTCCCGTTGGTAGGATAACCGTAATCGTAGGTCTTCTAATTTATTTTCAAATGATTGAACATTGGCTAATAGGATTGATTGAAGAGGCAGTTTACTTGCTCGCCGTCGGATTCTTACAAGGCACCCTGACCTACGTCCACGATATCTCCGTCTCTTTCTCCTGCGAATGACGGGGATTTGGTCCTTGTCGGGTGTCTGTAGGATATCCTTCGCGTCCGACTCGTTGAAGAAAAAATCTTCGTCCAATATGAGGTGAGTAATCGCTATCCTGATATCCAGAAGCTCTTTCTGGTTATAAGAGACGATGACAGAAACATTATGTACAGAATAAATTACAAATAACGCGAAAAAACGCACATTATAGTACAATTGGTTAGAGGGCTGTAAAACGGCAGCCATCTTCTCCGGCGCCATCTCCCCAGATGCCTTTAAACAGCTTGGAAAATCACCCCCACAGCATGATGCTGCCACCCCCGTGCTTCACGGTTGGGAGGGTGATCTTCGACTTGCAAGCAACCCCCTTTTTCCTCCAAACATAACAATGGTCATTATGGCCAAACAGTTCTATTTTTGTTTCATCAGACCAGAGGACATTTCTCCAAAAAGTACGATCTTTGTCCCCATATGCAGTTGCAAACCGTAGTCTGGCTTTTCTATGGCGGTTTTGGAGCAGTGCCTTCTTCCTTGCTGATTGACCTTTCAGTACCTTTTGTACCTGTTTCCTCCAGCATCTTCACAAGGTCCTTTACTGTTGTTCTGGGATTTATTTGCATTTTTCGCACCAAAGTACGTTCATCTCTAGGAGACAGAACGCGTCTCCTTCCTGAGCGGTATGACGGCTGCGTGGTCCCATGGTGTTTATACTTACGTACTATTGTTTGTACAGATGAACGTGGTACCTTCAGATGTTTGGAAATTGCTCCCAAGGATGAACCATACTTGTGTACGTCTACACATTTTTTTTTTGAGGTCTTGGCTGATTTCTTTTGATTTTCCCATGATGTCAAGCAAAGTGGCACAGAGTTTGAAGGTAGGCCTGGAAATATATCCACAGGTACACCTCCAATTGACTCAAACAATGTCAATTAGCCTATCAGAAGCGTCTAAAGCCATTTTCTGGAATTTTCCAAGCTGTTTAAAGGCACAATCAACTTAGTGTATGTAAACTTCTGACCAACTGGAATTGTGATACAGTGAATTATAAGTGAAATAATCAGTCTGTAAACAATTGTTGGAAAAATTACTTGTGTCATGCACAAATTAGATGTCCTAACCGACTTGCCAAAACTATAGTTTGTTAACATGACATTTGTGGAGTTGTTGAAAAACGAGTTTTAATGACTCCAACCTAAGTGTATGTCAACTTCCGACTTCAACTGTATGTCTCCTTTACTATGTGACTAGCTCTCAGCACGTCTCAGATATCACTGGGGTAATAGAATAGGACTACACTACAAAAAGACTGAAAAGGAAATTGAAAGTGATGTCAGACAGATGACAGGAGGGATATTGTAAAGACATCAGCTCTGGGATACAAAGTCTCATCTTCTCAGAACTGGAGTCATAATATTTCACTTTACTGCTGAGGGTGCAGAGTGTTAAACACACGGACGGGCGGGCGGACGGACGGACGGGCGGACGGACGGCTATGATGACACACCAAATGATGACCACCAGTCAGAGACCACTATGATGACACAACAAATGATGACCACCAATCAGAGACCTCTAAAATGACACACCAAATGATGACCACCAATCACAGACCACTATGATGACACACCAAATGATGACCACCAATCAGAGACCACTATGATGACACACCAAATGATGACCACCAGTCAGACACCACTATGATGACACACCAAATGATGACCACCAATCAGAGACCACTATGATGACACACCAAATGATGACCACCAATCAGAGACCACTATGATGACACACCAAATGATGACCACCAATCAGAGACCACTATGATGACACACCAAATGATGACCACCAATCAGAGACCACTATGATGACACACCAAATGATGACCACCAATCAGAGACCACTATGATGACACACCAAATGATGACCACCAATCAGAGACCACTATGATAACACACCAAATGCGTTTGATGGATCCTTTTTGTGTTCTTCTAATGCCTCTTAAGGGGACAGTAATCAAAATGTAACTGAAAGTAATCAGATTACATTACTGAGTTTGGGTAATCCAAAAGTTACGTTACTGATTACAATTTTGGACAGGCAACAAGTAACTGACATCATCTTCTGCACATCTATCACTCCAGTGTTAATACTAAATTGTAATTATTTTGCACTATGGCCTATTTATTGCCTTACCTCCATAACTTACTACATTTGCACACACTGTATATAGATTTTCTATTGTGTTATTGACTGTACATTTTGTTTATCCCATATGTAACTCTGTGTTGTTGTTGTTTTTATCGCACTGCTTTGCTTTATCTTGGCCAGGTCACAGTTGTAAATGAGAACTTGTTCTCAACTGGCTTACCTGGTTAAATAAAGGTGAAATAAAACAAAAAAAAACTGTAACACACACTATATTACAAACAAACACGATGAAACACTGCCACCTAGTGCTCATTAAACAGTTTAGCGGTATGAACAGACGCACTCTTGAACCATTCTATTGTCTGGTATGGACTTTAATCTATGGATTAATCTAAAATCCAAAATCAATGTGTAATCTATGGATAAAGATCAAGTTTGAGTAAGATAGTATCTCTCTCTCTCTCTCTCTCTCTCTCTCTCTCTCTCTCTCTCTCTCACTCTCTCACTCTCTCTCTCTCCAGTCTATCTCTCTCCAGTCTCTAGAGAGAGAGAGAGAGAGAGACTGGAGAGAGAGACAGAGAGAGAGAGAGAAAAAGAGAGAGAGAAAAATAGAGAGAGAGAGAGAGATGGCGAGAGAGAGAGAAAGAGAGAGAGAGAAAGAGAGAGATGGCGATTGAGAGAGAGAGGGAGAGAGAGAGAGAGAGAGAGAGAGATGGCAAGAGAGAGAGAGAGAGAGACTGGAGAGATAGAGACTGGAGAGAGAGACAGAGAGAGAGAGAGAAAAAGAGAGAGAGAAAAAGAGAGAGAGAGAGAGATGGCGAGAGAGAGAGAGAGAGAAAGAGAGAGAAAGAGAGAGAGAGATGGCGATTGAGAGAGAGAGAGAGAGAGAGAGAGAGAGAGAGAGAGAGAGAGAGAGAGAGAGAGAGAGAGAGAGAGAGAGAGAGATGGCAAGAGAGAGAGAGAGAGAGGGAGAGAGAGAGAGAGAGAGAGAGAGAGAGAGAGAGATGGCAAGAGAGAGAGAGAGAGAGAGAGAGAGAGAGATACTATTCAAAAAATTTCAAATAGAGCAGCAGCTAATGAAAAAATGAGTTTTTAGAGTGAAGTACATCGGAAAAAAACCAAAAGAAAACTGCAAGACTGAATAAGAGACAAAACAAGCAACAAACAAAGAAGAAAGGCTTTTGAAAAAGTAACTATTTTTCATAAAACTGTACAGTTATCTTAGCTAGCTGAATTGTTTACCAGTTGCTAAGCAGTTGCTAGGGACTCTCCTGGAAGAAGCTAGCTAGCTAACAAAGAATATCTAGTTAACTGAAGAAAAGAAAGACAAAATAAGACAAAATAAGGACAGAAGACAAATGACATCAAAGTAAAACAGTCCTCTAAAAGACACAAGAGAGAATAATACAAGAAACAACGCTTCTATTGCAACATTGTGTGAAATTGTTTACCCACCAGACATCCAGACGGAGAAAGCTAAGAAAAGTTTCAAAGGTTTGATGATGGAACAGAACCATGAATGCCTGTTTGCAGATCTTACCAGTTGCAAAACAAGAGCAAATGTAATATTTAATACCAAACAAGGGCACATATGAAAAAGGGTTATTTGCAACAATTTCCCTTTCTCAAAAAAGAGAGGCATCAGCCAAGGATGTCAGATCAGCATTTTTGAAGAAGCTGACAAGAGCAACACGTATTAAACAGTAAACTTATATAATAATGGAACTGTATTGATACAAGGCAATGATTCAAGCCTCCAGGATTTTTAGAATATGTTTGCTACCCTAAAAGCAGAAGCTAAACTCATCTCAGAAACTGAGGAAAAAGTCAATGAGGGAGATGGAGAAAAGCAGGCCCCAACGGTCTCTGTGACACAGCAAGAAGCCCTCAGTGTCCCTCTACCTACCTCACCTGCAGCAGACAAAGCCAAGGACATGCCTACGACACCAAGAACACCTGCTATGCAATGTTTCCACAACACCCTCTCTCTAATTGAAGCAGAGGTCATATAATTCAAAGAGAGGGAGGAGGACACTGTCCAGAAACTAAAAGAAGAGATGAAACAGTTCAATCAGACAAATGATGACCTCAGAGACCATCTGAGCACAACAAGAAAGGAGCTAGAACAAAGAGAGAGGTACATTGAGACCCTCAACCAGCAGCTAGTCAATATGTCCTCTGCATCTAGAGAACATGTCCACCAGCCTGGTACAACACAAGCAGAACCTGAGACCAGCATGGCCTCCACCACACAGCCTGATGACACTGCACCCGCCTACCAGTCTGCTCCAGTCCAGATCAGCCAACCAGCATCCCACTCTGCTCTAGCCCAGGTCAGCCTACCTGCTTCCCAGTCTGCTCCAGCACAGTGTGCTCCAACCCAGGTCAGCCAACCAGCAAACCAGTCTGCTCCAACCCAGGTCAGCCAACCAGCCACCCAGTCTGCTCCAGCCCAGGTCAGCCAACCAGCCTCCCAGTCTGCTCCAGCCCAGGTCAGAATACCAGTCTCCCAGTCTGCTCCAGCCCAGGTCAGAATACCAGTCTCCCAGTCTGCTCCACCCAGACAGTCACCCACAACTGCAATCCTTATTGATTCAAATGGGAAGTTCTTAGTCCAGGAAAGATTATTCCCTAGACACCAGGTGTATAAGTTCTGGTGTCCTACAACTGAGAGTGCAATGCAGCTACTCAGTCAGACCAGGATTGACACCCCCGACAACGTCATCATCCACACTTCCCAGGAAAGTTGATCGAAAAAATAAATCAACAGATCACTGTGGACTGTGCCTCACTGCTCAACGGCTCACCACCCCACTCTGACATGTGAACATTTATACGATAATGTACATCTTGATCAGGACAGTATCAGAACCTTTGCCAAGGACCTAAAGGATGCAACACTTGGCAGGGACCCACACACCCATCACCTCAGCAACAGAGCCCCCCCCCCTCCCCCCCCCACTCCCCCCGCCCCACCTTCTGAAACAACAGTACCCCCACCATCCCCAAGAGAGAATAGCCAGACACGGCTTATTACAGCACAGCTCTACAAGACCAGGCCCAACACAGCACAGATTTACCAGACCAGACCCGCCTCAGGACAGCACGACCAGACCCGTCCCATCACAACACAGCTCTACTAGACCTGGCCCATCACAACACAGCTCTACTAGACCCGGCCCATCACAACACAGCTCTACTAGACCCGGCCCATCACAACACAGCTCTACTAGACCTGGCCCATCACAACACAGCACTGCCCACTACTCCAGGGTCGGGCAGAACACTGTCCTTCAGAGAAGTACACCACATGATGCAGTCCACACCATGTATCATTCAGATCATCAGCCTACATATGCTGAGGTAACCTCTGGCAAAAGACACCTAGAACTATCAGAGATTGGAGAGGTGCGCCAACTACTGCATCTAATATGCAGACTACTGGGATAAACAGACCCTTTCATTCACACGCACGCACACACGCACACACACAGACACAGGGTTGCAGATTGCTTTGTACTTATTTTTTGGGCCATTCTTATTAATTTGTTTACAACTATCCTTTATTTTAATGCCACTGGTATTTTAATAATAGTGATGTGTAATGGTGTGTGTGTGTGTATGTGTATATGTATGTATATATGTGTATGTGTATATATGTATGTATATATATATGTGTATGTGTATATGTATGTATGTACAGTGGGGAAAAAAAGTATTTAGTCAGCCACCAATTGTGCAAGTTCTCCCACTTAAAAAGATGAGAGAGGCCTGTAATTTTCATCATAGGTACACGTCAACTATGACAGACAAAATTAGAAAAAAAATCCAGAAAATCACATTGTAGGATTTTTAATGAATTTATTTGCAAATTATGGTGGAAAATAAGTATTTGGTCAATAACAAAAGTTTCTCAATACTTTGTTATATACCCTTTGTTGGCAATGACACAGGTCAAACGTTTTCTGTAAGTCTTCACAAGGTTTTCACACACTGTTGCTGGTATTTTGGCCCATTCCTCCATGCAGATCTCCTCTAGAGCAGTGATGTTTTGGGGCTGTCGCTGGGCAACACGGACTTTCAACTCCCTCCAAAGATTTTCTATGGGGTTGAGATCTGGAGACTGGCTAGGCCACTCCAGGACCTTGAAATGCTTCTTACGAACCCACTCCTTCGTTGCCCAGGCGGTGTGTTTGGGATCATTGTCATGCTGAAAGACCCAGCCACGTTTCATCTTCAATGCCCTTGCTGATGGAAGGAGGTTTTCACTCAAAATCTCACGATACATGGCCCCATTCATTCTTTCCTTTACACGGATCAGTCGTCCTGGTCCCTTTGCAGAAAAACAGCCCCAAAGCATGATGTTTCCACCCCCATGCTTCACAGTAGGTATGGTGTTCTTTGGATGCAACTCAGCATTCTTTGTCCTCCAAACACGACGAGTTGAGTTTTTACCAAAAAGTTATATTTTGGTTTCATCTGACCATATGACATTCTCCCAATCCTCTTCTGGATCATCCAAATGCACTCTAGCAAACTTCAGACGGGCCTGGATATGTACTGGCTTAAGCAGGGGGACACATCTCGCACTGCAGGATTTGAGTCCCTGGCGGCGTAGTGTGTTACTGATGGTAGGCTTTGTTACTTTGGTCCCAGCTCTCTGCAGGTCATTCACTAGGTCCCCCCGTGTGGTTCTGGGATTTTTGCTCACCGTTCTTGTGATCATTTTGACCCCACGGGGTGAGATCTTGCGTGGAGCCCCATATCGAGGGAGATTATCAGTGGTCTTGTATGTCTTCCATTTCCTAATAATTGCTCCCACAGTTGATTTCTTCAAACCAAGCTGCTTACCTATTGCAGATTCAGTCTTCCCAGCCTGGTGCAGGTCTACAATTTTGTTTCTGGTGTCCTTTGACAGCTCTTTGGTCTTGGCCATAGTGGAGTTTGGAGTGTGACTGTTTGAGGTTGTGGACAGGTGTCTTTTATACTGATAACAAGTTCAAACAGGTTCCATTAATACAGGTAACGAGTGGAGGACAGAGGAGCCTTAGTTAGTTAATCATTAGTCTAACAGTTGTTTTTCATTTTATTGTTTTCATTTATTTTATTTCTCACATTAAACAGACATTTGAGAAGGATTTGAGAAGCGAATTGCTTGCAGTTGTACCTATGACACACAGACACACTAAAGCTGTACAGTGTAGTTAGAAAAGTCAGTTTACATTATTTGCAGATGTGTTCCCTTTTATTTACAAATCGAAAAATGTAACATTTGAAATGAATGTGACAGAACAGTTAAGCCAAGAGTTCCTGTGGGAGTCTTCTCCTTCAGTCTTTTTGCCTCCTATGCCTCGTTTCCCATTAGATGGGATTTTCCCAATGCCAACTTCACCTGAGACAGCCACTATCCAGTGTCATGTGTTGCTGAATTACAGATCTCGCTATCCCAATGTCGCTGCTGTCCATGGTGCTGAAATATCCAATCTCGAGCTATTTGCATACATAGGACCATCCACACTTGACACCACACACACAAGTTAATGCTTTTTCTCTCACACACTTTTGAACATTGCACAACCTGCAACAAGACACTGAAACAACACTTAATTTCAAGTTTGTTTTTTTCTGAATAAGATGAAATCAATGTGTGGAAGGAGATTGGACAATGTATAGGCATTCCCTATAGCTGTTTTTGACTGGAGCATGATCCGATTGCTTTGTTTGAGCCAGAATGGAAATTTGGTCTGAGAAACGACGCCCATTTTAGCATGACTATTTCAGACAAAATTAACTTTATGTTATATGTAAAAATATAAATAAGGCAATGTTTATATGTCACGCCCTGGCTCTGGGGACTATGTTATGTTGAGCCAGGGTGTGTAAGTCTATGTTTGTATATCTATGTTGGCCTGAGTGACTCCCAATCAGAGGCAACGAGTGTCAGCTGGTTGTCTCTGACTGGGAGCCATATTTAACTATCGGTCTTTTCACTTTGTGTTGTGGTTTCTTGTTCCGTTAAGGTTTGTTCGTGTTGTAACCTTAGACGTCACGCATCGTTGGTTATTGTTTTGATCGTGTTGATCAGTTAATAAATATATATTATGTTCACCTTCAACGCTGCGCATTGGTCCTCTCTCGTAGACGAGCGTGACATTATATGACCCCCTTTCAAACAGTCACTTATTTATCACTTTCTTGCAGATATACAGTGCATTCAGAAAGTATTCATACCCCTTAACTTATTCCACATGTTGCTTTCTTACAGCCTGAATTCAAAATGGATTCAATTATAACATTTTCTCTCACGCAGCTACACACAATACCCCATAATGACAAATTGAAAACACGCTTTTGAAATTTTTGCAAATGTATTGGAAATTACATACAGAAATATCTCATTTACATAAGTATTCCCACCCCTGAGTCGATTAAAGCTGTGTCTTACTTGATAAATCTCCAAGAGCTTTGCACAACTGGATTGTAAAATATATGCATTATACAATATATAGACAGACATTTTTTTTTTGCCATAGGTTTTCAAGCCGAATTAAGTCAAAACTGTAACTAAGCCACTCAGAAACATTCAATGTCGTCTTGGTAAGCAACTCCAGTGAATATTTGGCCTTGTGTTTTAGGTTATTGTCCTGCTGAAGAGGGAATTTGTCTCCCAGTGTCTGTTGGAAAGCAGACTGAACCAGGTTTTCCTCTAGGAATCTGCCTGTACTTAGCTCTATGCCGTTTATTTTTATCCTAAAAAAGTATCTAGTCCTTGCCAATGACATGCATACCCATAACATGATGCAGCCACCACCATGCTTGGAAATATGAAGAGTGGTACTCAGTGATGTGTTGTGTTGGATTTGCCCCAAACATTAGGCTTTGTATTCAGGGCATTAAGTTCATTTCTTTGCCACATTATTTGCAGTTTTACTTTAGTGCCTTATTGCAAACACAATGCATGTACAGGTTTCCTTCTTTTACATTTACATTTTAGTCATTTAGCAGACGCTCTTATCCAGAGCGACTTACAGTTAGTGAGTGCATACTCTGTCAATTAGGTTAGTATTGTGGAGTAACTACAATGTTGATGATTCATCCTCAGTTTTCTCCTATCAAAGCATTAAACTTTCTAACTGTTTTAAAGTCACAATTGGCCTCATGGTGAAATCCCTGAGCGTTTTCCTTCCTCTCTGTGTCACGATCGTCTGAAGGAGGAGACCAATGCGCAGCGTTGCGAGTGAACATGATGACTTTATTAACTTAAAGCAACCACGAAGAAAACAACAAATGACGATACGTGAAGTTCTAAACTGAAATACGACTAACAGCAACAAAGAAACAATAACCCACAACACAAAGGAGAAAACATACAGAATATATATGGCTCCCAATCAGAGATAACGAGCCGACAGCTGACACTCGTTACCTCCGATTGGGAGTCATCGACCAATCACCACATGACACAAACAAAATGAAACTCACCCATCCCCAACACCACCAAATGAAATACACCCAAACACATGAAAATGAACAACCCTGGCTCAATATAAACGTCCATAGAGCCAGAGTGTCACAGACGTGGCTCATACAGCTGAGCTGTGAGACTAACACACAGTCCATTCATTCATTCATTCATTGGTATAAAGGACATTAGTCAGAATGTAAATGATGTGGTAAACTCATCACCCATGTAAGCAGCCCAGTGGATTGCTCGGCGATCCTTCTTGTCAAAGGCATTAATGTTGGCTCCTCTGGAGAGAAGCAGCCTCACCATCTAACAGGGAGAGGAGAGCGAAACAAAACACAGGTTGAGGAAAACTAAACAGCAAAATCCGCTAAATCTGGCTTCAAAGCCTCCCCTTTAAAAAATATATTTTGTATTCACAATGAATGAAAGATAACATGTAAAGACATGGTACATTTCTCCCCTTTTAGTCCCCCTTTGACCTCCCCCTCTCCCCAGAATGCCTCCAAACACATTTAAAAAGAAAGGGAAAGTAATTGACTTACATGTCAGAAAACAAAACAAAAGTATACAACAACGTTACTTCAAGCAAAAATGTAATAGCCTAACAATTTCAGGTGATTAAGTGATTTTATAGGCCTATATAGCAGTAATCTCAAGGTGGGGCCAAGAGTACAAATTTGGAGGAAGTGTTTGGAGCTGTTCAAAATAGGATATCATCGGGTCCCAGGAGGAATAAAATGAGTTGGTTGACCCTCGAATGGTAACTTCATTTTTTCTCATTTTAGGAACAGCTTCAGATCTTCGAGCCAAAGAGAGGCTAAGGGAGGATTGATAGATTTCCAATCCAATAAAATCCTTCTGCGGGCTAACAGGGAGGCAAAGGCAATGGCATCTAGCTGTCTATTGGTCAGAGAAGGATTGTTGTTTGGTACTCCAAAAATAGCAATTTCTGCACTAGGCTGCAACTTTATATCAAATGCTTCAGAAAGGGTTTTAAATAGTGGACAAATAATCTGCCAGACGGGGACAGGACCAGAACATGTGGGTCAAGTCCACCAAGGAGCTTTTACACCTGTCACATGTACCATCAATATTTGGGTAGAATTTGGACAATCTGGCCTTACTGAAATGGATACGGTAAAGTACCTTAAACCGTATAAGGCTGAGCCGGGCACAAGAGGAGCTTCCATTTACCCTCAGTAAGGCATTTCACACTCAGATCGGATTTTATTCAAAGCCTCCTCTGAACAAACTCAAGCATACAACTAGGGCTGTGATGGTCATGGAACTTCAGGTGTCGGTGATTGGCGTGTCTTATGTACGTGGTCATCGACAAAACTGACAGCTGACAGGGGGGCGGGACGGACATTAGCAAAGGAAAACATTAGCGCGTTTAGGCCAGTCTTGCTCTCAATTTTGGGGAAGCTAATTTTCTCCATGAAAAATATCAAGCATTCCATGCATCATCACATTTGCAAACATATTTTTGTTTTGTTTTTTGTTTTCACCTTTATTTAACCAGGTAAGCCAGTTGAGAACAAGTTCTCATTTACAACTGCGACCTGGCCAAGATAAAGCAAAGCAGTGCGATAAAAACAACACAGAGTTACATATGGGGTAAAAAAACATAAAGTCAAAAATACAACAGAAAATATATATACAGTGTGTGCAAATGTAGCAAGTTATGGAGGTAAGGCAATAAATAGGCTATAGTGCAAAATAATTACAATAGTATTAACACTGGAATGCTAGATGTGCAAGAGATTATGTGCAAATAGAGATACCGGGGTGCAAAAGAGCAAAATAAATAACAATATAGGGATGAGGTAGTTGGGTGGCCTAATTTCAGATGGGCTGTGTATAGGTGCAGTGATCGGTAAGGTGCTCTGACAACTGATGCTTAAAGTTAGTGAGGGAGATAAGAGTCTCCAGCTTCAGAGATTTTTGCAATTCGTTCCAGTCATTGGCAGCAGAGAACTGGAAGGAATGGCGGCCAAAGGAGGTGTTGGCTTTGGGAATGACCAGTGAGATATACCTGCTGGAGCGCAGACTACGGGTGGGTGCTGCTATGGTGACCAATGAGCTAAGATAAGGCAGGGATTTGCCTAGCAGTGATTTATAGATGGCCTGGAGCCAGTGGGTTTGACGACGAACATGTAGTGAGGACCAGCCAACAAGAGCGTACAGGTCACAGTGGTGGGTAGTGTATGGGGCTTTGGAGACAAAACGGATGGCACTGTGATAGACTACATCCAGTTTGCTGAGTAGAGTGTTGGAGGCTATTTTGTAAATGACATCGCCGAAGTCAAGGATCGGTAGGATAGTCCGTTTTACGAGGGCATGTTTGGCAGCATGAGTGAAGGAGGCTTTGTTGCGAAATAGGAAGCCGATTCTAGATTTAACTTTGGATTGGAGATTCTTTATGTGAGTCTGGAAGGGGAGTTTACAGTCTAACCAGACACCTAGGTATTTGTAGTTGTCCACATACTCTAGGTCAGACCCGTCGAGAGTGGTGATTCTAGTCGGGTGGGCGGCTGCCAGCAGCGTTCGATTGAAAAGCATACATTTAGTTTTACTAGTGTTTAAGAGCAGTTGGAGGCTACTGAAGGAGTGTTGTATGGCATTGAAGCTCGTTTGGAGGTTTGTTAACACAGTGTCCAATGAAGGGCCAGATGTATACAAAATGGTGTTGTCTGCGTAGAGGTGGATCTGAGAGTCACCAGCAGCAAGAGCGACATCATTGATATACAAGGAGAAAAGTGTCGGCCCAAGAATTGAACCCTGTGGCACCCCCATAGAGACTGCCATAGGTCCAGACAACAGGCCCTCCGATTTGACACACTGAACTCTATCTGAGAAGTAGTTGGTGAACCAGGCGAGGCAGTCATTTGAGAAACCAAGGCTATTTAGTCTGCCAATAAGAATGCGGTGGTTGACAGAGTCGAAAGCCTTGGCCAGGTCGATGAAGACGGCTGCACAGTACTGTCTATTATCAATCGCGGTTATAATATCGTTTAGGACCTTGAGCGTGGCTGAAGTGCACCCATGACCAGCTCGGAACTTATGTAAAATAGCTGACTATTCCTAATGTGATTAGTAAATTGGATAGTCATAATTTAGGCTAATAATATAACTCAATCACAGGCTGTTCAATGCAGCGGGTGGTGGAGTAGGTTTCTTTTCACTGGAAAAATGTGGCCTTTTATTATTTTAAAATCACGCAATTCTACTACACTTTATATGACTAGAGAGATTAGCAGAATATTTTTCAACACGACTTTCAAGTGGCACTGACCCAGTGATAAAGACAGTGAATATGCACACTCACCAGGGATATAGCCGATGCCAATGATACTGTTCCCTCAATTAAGTTGAGGATTTTGATCATTAAAAAGACATTAGTATTTTCATCTTCTTCTCTTTGAAGCAATAAGCCAATTGCTTTCCAAACTGTTTTCCCTCCATTGTATTTTGAAAAATTGCGATATGCCTGGTTGAGCCTCTCTTTCACTGACATTCACAACTCAACAGTCATCTATTTGGAAGCCTATTCGCCGCACCCGCTGCCTTCCGACAGGCTACGCGATTTAAAACAATCCAGAAGAAGCTAATGATCATGCTTTCTGGTATAGTATACACACGTAACATGTAGGATTCCCAGAATATGTTCTATATTCTCATTATTAACTCATTATAATCAGTGGTTTAATTAGAGTATGATTGGCTAAATAAAACAATGGGCCTATGGTAATGCAACATTAAGTGATTCAAGGAAACTAGCCTATTTTGTTTGTTTATTTGCTCGGGCATCTGAATTACAATTATTCATGAACAATCATTTTGCATAGCTTATTCTTTTAATATTGAATAGCCTATAAATGGTTATTACAGCTTAGTTATTAAAACTTAATTTCTCACAAGAATGAGGTTGTGAATTGGGAGGTTCAGCTCGGTCTGGGCCTTACTAGGTCCCCCTGTTAAATCGCCAGCTCTGCTAAAAAGTGCCCACCAGAGTTCTACATAGGCCTAGAACACGGCCTGTGCTCTAGCTTCACATTGATGGTGACAGCGAGATGGAGATTGTGGCCAAAGCAATTTAGCCAAGGCCAGTTCAGTTGCCTCACTTCAGCCACAATGTTGGCCCTGTTGTCTGTGGCGATACAGGACATTAGATTTTCATCAAGGGCCCAGTCAAGGAATTCCGAACGCAGGGCTTCGGAGAGTTTGTCGGCTGTGTGGTATTCCGGAATGTAGGTTGTTTCCAAACAGTTGGATTTCAGTGTCCAGTCTTTCGTCAGATAGTGCACTGTTAGGTTCATGTAAGGAGTCATATTTACACTTGACCACATGTCCGTATTCAGTGCAAAAATAAACAAATCTACGTCCTTTAGCTCTGTCTGAACCTCCCCCTTCACCTTGTTGAACAAGGTAGGGACCGCTGTTTGAGACAAATACTTTCTCCCCGGTAACTCGTATAGTCTGTCAAATTTCCAGAGCATTTATTTGAAGGCGGGTTTCTCCACCGTTCGTAAAGGCACCATTCCTATGACTAAATAACGAGTTCCAGTGTCTGGCAGTGCTCGCCACTTATCGGTGTCCCGTTTGTGGTGCTGGAATTCTTAGTAGGTAGCCTATGGGTTTGGCGCATATTCTGCAAACAGGCTGGCCAAGTCATCTGGTTCTCCATCGTCATTAGGTGTGAAACTGAAATGTGCCCAAACAGGTTGTTATGGGTTTTTTTTTGCAATGAGAGCCATCTTTTTCACCTCACTCCTCTGATCTACTGTAACAATGAAAAAGGTCAGAGGTGAAGGTCAGAGGTCAGAGGCTACCCACCCACCCCCAGCCTGTAGGCTATAGATCTAGAGGTACTATAGTTACCCCCGGTCCCCACTTTTCACCTTACCCCCCCTCTTCAATTAACCTGAATTGACCTTCAAAGATTCTCTCCTATTCGCACATAGAGCAGATTTGGTGATTGCGGTGCATCAAAAGATAGTCCATCTATTAAACTGTCTATATCTCCTCCAACTAAGTCAGCAAAACAATACCATATAATCAAGAGTTAACACTCCCGCTATGGATAAAGTATATCTACATTAAAATAAAAGGTGATAAAACATTTTATGGAGAGAAAATCATACTTGGTTTTGACGGTTATTTTATTTTCATGGCGTTCTTCATCCAAAACCGTCAATGTCACGGTTATCCAATTACCGTCACAGCCCTACATTCAACCAATATAAGTAATCGGATGCACAGTAAGCTCAACGTGGGGATAGGACAGGTATAAAGTGTAGACTACAGTGTGTAATCATGTCCATGCTAATTGCTAACCTCCTGGTGTCCACTGAAGGCTGCATGGTGCAGCGCCGTGCGCCCGGCCCGGTCTGACACGTTCACGTTGCTGAGGAGAGGGACCAGGGCCTCGGCACAGCGGACTGCCTTATTGGCCGCAGCGATGTGGAGCGGCGTTTGCCAGTTCTTGTCCCTGGCGTTCACGTCAGTAGAGTGTTTCAATAACACCTGGACAGCCTCCTACAGGAACACAGTTCAAATCATGTTCAACTTTGTTTAAAGTGCATTTAAAAATCACAACACACTTAACAGTCAAACACATATGCACAGGAGTGTGTGTGAGGGCTGACAGTATCAGTACACGTACCTCACTGCAGGAAGCCACGGCCCGGTGCAGAGGAGTGAGCCACTTGTTGTCTTTGGCATTTACTCTGGCTCCTGGGACACAGACAGAAAAACAGGTGACAGACTGACAGGGGGACAGACCGACAGGGGACAGACCGACAGGGGACAGACCGACAGGGGGACAGACCGACAGGGGACACATTCAGTGCCTAACAACACACTATACAATACAAGTAAAATGATATACAACATAATTCTGACAAAATAAATGACATACCTGTACACGAAGAGACAACACACAATAGCTTAGCCCTTGGTGCAGCCACAGCTCTCGGGCACCTGCGTGAGCACATAGAAAATCACTGTCTAATCAGAGACTTCAACACATTAGTTCCCACAATGAGTTAATCAACCTGCCCATCAACAATAAGCACTGGGACTACATAACAGAAGCCATAAAGTTGAATTTTTAAGTCACATGCCCACTGGGCTAGTTTGTTCCCACCACAACCCACCAGGATGATGTCTGAAGGAGCTAGAAAGTTCCCCTCTACCACTCCTGCCTCCCTCAACCGAGGTACAATATCTGCGCGCAGAGTAGTAGCCATGGACCCACTATCTAACATCCCCTTCAGCTCAACTTTATCCTGTACTAGCACAGTGGTGTAAAACAAACTGTCATTCTGAGTAATTCTCATTGTGTTCTGAAAAATGACTGTGTTGTTCTTGGGTACTGACTCACAAAAGTAAGAATAAACAGATTGGATATCATCATCAGTGGAGGAAAAATAAGAATGCCCCACATTGCCCTCCTCAGAACGGAGGCTTTCTAGTTTTCCTGAGACCTGCCAGTCTGTCCACATCCAGGGTTCTGTCGCTGCCCAGCCTCACTACAGTCAAAGCTCATGTGGCCCGGAGAAAAGCACTTGACGCACAGCTGGTGCATCTGACAGTGAGCTTTGGTCCAGTGATTAGTGCTTCCACAGTCAGAGCACTCATGCTGACGTTTGTGGAACTGTTTACGGGGCCCTCTACATTTAACATGTTTAAGTCATTTAGCAGACGCTCTTATCCAGAGCGACTTACAGTTAGTGCATACGTTACTTTTTTTTTTTTCATACCCCCCGTGGGAATCGAACCTACAACCCTGGCGTTTATTGGGGATTTATTATTCTCCTAAATTGATGGGATGACTAACTTAGAAAGAATGCATTCTTGACTGGGCTAATGTAGGTTGTGACACCTGGCAGGCTGTGATTGATGTGAAGAGCTGTTTTAGGGGGTAAAATGAGATAAGGATTGTTTCTCCAAATGCTAGACTATGCTGGTTCTTTGTGATCTGTGAACCTTCCTTGGACGTAGGAATGAGGTCTAAGGGAGCTGGCTCTTCTCACTATGACAGGTTGTTATGATAAACTTGTGCCTGGCTGAAGTGTGCAACAAATGGCGCCGAGGAGATGGGACCAACACCTGAACCAACGGATTGGCTGAGTAAAGTTAAAACCACACTCATTCCTTTACTCTAATTGGCCAGCAGAGAAGTGGGAAACTTTCTCTGTCAGAGTATTTGAGTATTGGATCTGAAACAATGTTTTAGTTCTCTGAAGTGCCCTGCGAGGTATTTCAAAGAGTCCGTATATACGAAACATCATATTTACCATTGAAGTTTTTTGCATTAATTAAAATAACTAGTATATCTTAGAAGTCGTGTTGACCTCTTTTGTTCCTAATACCAGATTTGAATTGACGCGACTTTGACAATTGGTGACCCCGACGTGATCTGGTAGAAGGGACTTCGCTGGATACTGTCCGGCCCATTTGGTCACCTCTTTCATCGAACCGTGTGTTTCACAAACTGCCCGGGCTTCTAAAAAGGTAAGCAGATACCTATTGTTAAATAACTAAAGATCTGCACATTGGCTTTATCCAAATTAATTTTGTGAAACACCTGTCTGATGTAAGTGAACTCAATTATGAAACTATTATGAGTAGATAAGCACAATATTGTGACATGCAAGCCTTTAGTAAATGTGATGTTTAAACCATGGTACCAGAGAGTATTGGTTCTACCGGCAAGGTCCGTGAGATACGGCTAGGTTCAGGAGACAATACTGACATCTACCGGCAAGGTCCGTAATTGCGACAATACGGCTAAGGTTCGGAAGATATAGGGAATAATTGGTTTAAATAATTGCTATCGGCAAGGTTCGTAACTACGACAGTACGACTAAGGTTCGAAGAATTATACCGGCAAGGTCCGTAACTGAGATACGGCTAGGTTCGGGAAATTTTTGATAATACTGGTGACTGGCAAGGTCCGTAACTAAGGGTTGCGGCTAGGTTCAGCACAGTGTTTTGAATAAAATAGACGCGGCTGTGTGCCCAAATAGATTGTGTGTGGAATATAAGTGTGTCATTTATGACTGTGTGACATATTTGACTGTATGATAGGATTATGACTGTGTATTGTGAGTGAGTGCGATAACTGTGTACTATTTTTGCTGTGTGATAACTGTATACTACGTTTAACTGTGTACCATTTTTGACTGTGAATACAAAGAATATTTTAAAACAGTAAATGATGAGAATTACAATTAGGAAATAAAGTTTAAAGTGTGCAAACGTTAACAAAAGACACCCATAGGAGGTACTATAAAAGTTAGACAGTGCGAGTGTTGTCGTATGCATGAAAGTGTGAATGATAAACCTGTATACCTTGATAGAAAACAAATTGGGAATCAAAAGACGTTTGTGGCTGTCCAAACGGTATAATTTGGGAATAAATGTTGGATTTGTGTTTACTCAAACCATATAACCCGTCAGTAACAATCGAAAACATGAAATGAAAAGTGATGAATGAGTGTGACTGAACTAAAACGTTTGAACTGATATATTTGAAATATAACATTTGATGTTTGACATAGCGTAATACTGCTTTTAAATAAGTAAATTGAAGTGATTTGGTGTGGCGTTTAATTTGATGTATCAACCATTGGTTAAATAATTGAAAAACTTGGGTTTATTCGTTCAATTTACCAATTGATGTGTGGCGTTTAATTTGATGTATCACCACATTGGTTAAATTATTGAAAAACTTGGGTTTATTCGTTCAATTTACCAATTGATGTGTGGCGTTTAATTTGATGTATCACCACATTGGTTAAATTATTGAAAAACTTGGGTTTATTCGTTCAATTTACCAATTGATGTGTGGCGTTTAATTTGATGTATCGCCACATTGGTTAAATAATTGAAACAATTGGGTTTATTCCTTCAATTTACCATTTGATGTGTGGCACTGTAAGAATACTGCTTTCAAACAATTAAGGTTGTCACGATCGTGTGAAGGATGAGACCAACGCGCAGCGCGTGTTCCGAGAAACATGATGACTTTATTAATAAAAGCAACCACGAAGAAAACAACAAAATACGATACGTGAAGTTCCACTACTGATACAGACAGCAACAAGGAAACAAAAACCCACAAACCCCACAGGAAAACATACAGAATAAATATGGCTCCCAATCAGAGATAACGAGCCGAACAGCTGACACTCGTTACCTCCGATTGGGAGTCATTGAACAAACCTAGAAAAACAACAACCTAGACACCCAACCTAGAACATAAACACATAGACTGCACACACCCTGGATAAACAATAATGAGTCCCAGCACCAGGGTGTGACAAAGGTTGAAATAACCTGGCGCCGAGTTTAACTAATTAGGTGGGAATAATAGATAGATGTACTTTAAATAACTAAATAGCGGACGAATATTACAAATTAAAACGAAAAAAACATGACTACCAGCGGAGAAGCGGAAAGAATATTGAAGGCTCTAAAATCCACACTTGAAACAAACGGAGGAAAAGATGGAAAAGAATGGAGCAGGCGAGGAGAAAAACTTTATAGAGAATGGATAGACGATGGTTGTATACTGTCCCCCGATGGAGTGCCTGTAGAAGGCGAACCAGGGAGAATACTGGAGACGTTGAAACGGAAAACCCAGAAAGCAGAAGGCGAATGGAAAAGTGAAGGAGAGCCCCGCAGTGGCAAAATTAAAGACGCAATGGAGAAAGCAAAGCTAAAGGAGAGGATTGGCCTAGCAATGCTTGGAAAATTGAAGAAACTGTGTGCGGAGAAAACAGGACAAAAGGAAAGGACCCGTTTATACCCACCCTTACCAACAGCGCCACCACCATATGAAGACCACCCAAAAACAATGGCTCCGGTTCTGGATATAGCGGGAAAAGTCCACTATCAACAAAGGACAGATGAGGGGGAAGAAGGAGTGTGGGTCAGAAAGAGCGATATGACTGACAGAAGGGGAGAAGTGGATGTACTTCTAAAAGCTGCAAGAGCGCTAGAAAAAGGAGTGTTTGAACTGAGTAGAATTGAGGGAGAGACGGGGAACAGATGCGGAACAGAAGGAGGAGGGAGTATTTACGGTGACGGTGAGAGTGAGAAGGAAGAGAGAATGAGCCTAACTGGAGGAAACGTAAGAGGTGGTCTAGCCCAGGGGGAGTGGCAACGAAACAAGGATGCTGAAGAAGGGGAAAGGAGGGAGAGACTTGAGAGACAGAGAGATGAAGAACGACTGGAAGAGTTGAAGATGATAAAAGAGGAAGTACGACACCAGGAAGCACAATTGCAAAAGTAAAAAATGGAGCTCAAAGCGAACAAGAACGGAAGTGAAAGTGAACGCTCACCAGTAAGGGGACACTGTATTGACCTCAGAGATGGGGAAGAGAGTGAGGAGGAAAGAGGGAAACAACAAAAACTAATATGTGGAGCTTTTGATGGAGACATATGGGACAACAATGATGGACCTGCATACCATACCCGAGCCAGGGCCCAGTCCAGAGAAGGACACAAAGGGGGGCAGTACCCGTTGAGGGAGACCCCAGGGGGGGTCTCAGTTTACAAGCCATGGTCTCACAGAGACATACAGACACTGGTGGACAGTCTCCCCCAACCTGATGAATCTGGACACAGATGGGTGAAGTCTTTTGAGAGTCTCACAGCAGCGGATGAACTCACCATAGGTGATATGGTTACTGTAATGAACAGGTGTATGGGAGACCAGGAATGCAGAGAGATAATGACCTCTGGGGGACTGAGAGGGCAAGTGTGGTCGGCTACAAGATTTGACCCCCACCGCAGTGACGTATGGAATGTCATAAGGAGGAAGTATCCTACCCAGGCCAGACCCGAACTGATGAGAACTCTGATATTGAATGACGATGAAACCATACCAGCATACATGAAGAGGGCTAAGTGCCTCTGGAGGCAAGCATGGAATGAAGAACCAGGAAAAGACACCATGAAGCACCTCTTCCTGACAAACTGCTTGGGGGGACTCCCGGATCAGGCTCGAGCTGAATGTGAAAAAGTTGTGGCAATCACCGCAAAATCAATTCCGGAATTTACCGAGATAGCACAACACCATGTGGAACGATGGAGAGAGGGTAAGCGAAAGGAAGAGGATGAACTCAAACAACTTCAGAAAAAGGTTCTGAAGAAGCAACTGACAGAGGACAAGCCGGGAAAACAAATGGTGGTAACCAGTACCCCAACATCTAATCCTACCACTCCTGCACCCGGAAATGATACTACTGCTGCAGTTACTGCTGTAATACAGGCAATGACGGAAATGATGGCACCTTCTGGTCCTCCTGGATATGGTGCACCCGCATACCAGCAATCCTATATACCACCACGACAACAGGGATACACCCCTAGATACGCTGACCAAGGGTGTTTTAACTGTGGGATGCATGGCCACCTGGCAAGACACTGTTATCTCCCAAGACAGGGACAACAAAGAGGGAGGGGTTACATGGGACAGTCCAGAAGACAAGCACCGAGATACCAACAAGGATGGGGAAACTGGCAAGGAGGAGGAATGCCAGTCCAGCAGCACCAACCACCACAACAGCAGAACCGAAAACAAGACCCAGCAGTGCCTAACGCTGCCTTCCTGCCCAGCATGTCATGGCTGGGTGATGAACACAATTACCAATGAAGCTGCCCAGAAACCCATAAGGATCCCACCACCAACATTTACACTTTCCCACCAGGTTCAGAGCCGATAGTGACATGTTCGATTGGAGGAAGACAACATAATATGCTGATTGATACAGGATGTACATGGTCTTCTGTACAAGCAACATATCAACTCACTACCAAAACACAAGCTTTCTCTGGGGTTTCTGGGGCTATAATGAGAAAGCCATACACAGTTCCATTGGAGGTTGTATGGGATGACCAACAGGTTACCCATCAGTTTCTATACAACCCGGAATGCTCAATGGGGCTCATGGGGAGGGACCAGCTTTCCAAACTGGGATGTAGTATCTATTGTAACCAGGAGGGTTTACATGCATCCATCACGCCCATAGATGATCTCATGCCAGTAATCATGAAAAAACTCTCCGACCCCCCTCACATGCTATATGTGGGAACACACCTAAACGAGGAAGATGAGGAGGAAGCATATGTTTACTGGCTGAAGCTCATGGATACTGACCCTGATGCTCCCCGAGTATGCAGAGAGTTCCAACTATGGAAGGCCTGGATACAGACCTTAAATGCATACTATCCACCTGAGGACCCTCCGCACATGACAATGAACTATACCAGGGACTTGGATGAAGCCTGGGAGGAGGAAATGGACGATAGGCGCCCGATTGTGACCAGCAATTATATGTACATACTCAAAGAAGGAGTGGCTACCAGCTGCATGGTCATGGATGGAGACGTGGTACTCACAGACAAATGGTTTGCTCTTCCTAATGATTCTATGCCGCATGTTACCCTTCTCGTGGGATTTGGATATGAGGCAAGATCTCTGGGACCAGCGGTAAAGGCAGCAAGTTGCCTACGGTGGAACAAAACCTCTTGTTACAAAGTGGAAAGCGCATTCCTTGAGGGAAATCAAGTATGGAGAATTAAACTCAATGTGGATGATGTGTCAAAACCAGAGGTTGTGAGGAGATCACGTTACCATGGCAGGGAGATGACTGATCATCCGGATACTCCTAACATTTTCAATCAACTACCAGAGGAACTGTGGACAACAAGTGCTGAAGATGTGGGGCTGGTTGATGTAGAACCAGTGGTTGTCTCCATTCGAGAAGGAAGTGAACTCACTATCCCAGTTCACAAATCTCAATACCCTCTCAGTGAAGAGAAGACGAGGGGTATTGAGCCTACGATATCAGGACTCCAAAAAGGACAGGTTATATATCCAACCTGTTCTGTGTGGAATACACCCATCCTTCCAGTAAAGAAAGGTGACACTGGGAAATGGAGGATGGTGCAGGACTTCAGACCAATCAACGAAGTAACTGTACCAGATGTTCGACCTGTACCAGACCCATATCTGGCCTTACAGAACATTTCACCCACCCAAGATTGGTTTACAGTAGTGGATCTCGCCAATGCATTTTTCTGCATCCCATTACATCCAGAGTCCCAACCACTTTTTGCATTTACCTATAGAGGGCAGCAATTTACGTATTCCCGACTTCCACAAGGCTACCGTGATTCCCCGGGAATCTTCAACGCTATCCTGAAGAGCCACTTGGAAGAACTAACATTACCTGAGGGGGTGACACTACTCCAATACGTTGATGATCTTCTGTTGGCAGCACCCACTGCTGAGTCTTGTTTGCAGGCCACCAAGTCCCTTCTCCTGTTGGTGGCCAAAAAGGGATACAAGGTAAAGAAAGAGAAAGTGCAGTGCTGTCGGAGAAGTGTCCAGTTCCTGGGAAGAGTGCTGTCAGGGAAGGGACAAGCTGTGTCTGTGGCTCAGAGGACCTCCATCTTGGAACATCCCAAACCTACTACTGTACAACACCTTTTGTCATTTCTTGGCCTTACTGGATATAGCAGAACGCATGTGCCAGAATACTGTCTTAAAGTGGAACCACTGCGGGCAATCTTGAGAGAAGCAGGAAACAGAAACCTCACAGCAGTCCTTAAGTGGACTCCGGAAGCAGAGGCAGCTTTAATCCAACTCAAACAGATGCTGGCACAGGCTGAAGCACTGTCCTTACCCGATTACACCACGCCATTCTGTTTGGATGTTTCGGAGCAGGATGGTTATGTACATTCCATCCTGTGTCAGAAACAAAAGGGGGAAAGAAGAGTGTTACACTACTATAGCGCGAAACTGGACAACATTGAAACAGGACAGACTGACTGTGCCAGACACATGGCTGCCATTGCAAAAGCTATAGGTAAAACAGCCCACATTGTGATGAGACATCCACTTGAAATCAATACAGATCATGGGGTGACCGCTTTTATAGGCTCCAAACTTTTCACAATGTCCAGTAAAAGAAAATCCAGCATAACAAAGGCCATCACTGCAAAGCACATTACATATGTGACAACAGCAACCAATATGACCGATGGTATGGGTTTTGGAGAACCACATGTCTGTGAGGATAGAGCAGCCAAACAGATTAAAGTCCGAATGGACCTGCAAAACTCACCCTTGGAGGGGAACAAAATCACCCTGTTCACTGATGGATGCTGCTACAGGTCAAAGGACCCAAAGGAAGGAAACACTGCTGCCTATGCAGTGGTGAAACAAGACACAGAAGGAGGACATTAAGTAATGGAAGCAGAGAAACTTGGTCCCAATGAAGCTTCAGCACAGTTAGCTGAACTTAGGCCGTTGAGGAGAGCTCTACAACTAAGTGAAGGAAAGAATGTGGACATCTACACAGACTCTGCCCATGCACATGGGATTGCACACATTGATGGACCACAATGGATGAGAAGAGGCTAGGCTAGATATTGCAAAAATCAGATATACAGACTACATGCAGGCACTAATTTCTCTTGTTGAAAGATTGTCTAAACAGGTGGTGGAAGTGCGCACTCCTGCTGTTGAAACCACGGACGAGAACAGAGACATCCTGGTGGGAGATTGGGTGAGAGTGAAGGTGCATTCCAGGAAGTGGACGGAGCCAAGGTGGGAAGGGCCTTTTCAGGTGAAAGAGGTATCAAGTCACTCGCTGAGGGTAAACACGAGTAAGAAGGACGTGTGGTACCACAGACCACATTGTGCCAAAGATATAGTTCCAGGAAGAACTCTAGATCAAGTACAACAGGACTTGGCTGCAGACGGGGAGGATGGTATGGTTACTAGCAGGGCTGGCCCTATGGGGAACAGTGACATCCAGTCAGTATCATAATATAGTCATTACCTTACAGGAAGGGGAATCTCAAGTGATGTCCCTAGAACCATGTAAGATCTGGTCATGGAGGAATAGGGCTAGTGGAATTGGGGACACTGGTTGCAATTGGAACCAGAAGGAAAACTGTAACAAAATGTATCCCCATGTGTTAAAGAGAAGTACTTATCTGTGTGGGGGAAAGTGGTGTCCATATTGGGATTTTATGATTACAAATGTTGGCACCTTCTGGGAATGGCGTAGAGGCTATCCATATGTAATAGGAGATGCTTCTAAAGCAGCTAGGTTTTCAATGATAAGGGGTGTGCAGGGGTCAAAAGGGGGTGCATGTAAAGGTGATGAAATCCTACTAACCATCCAAGACATTAAACTTACAGACGCAGGTGTGTACACCTTAGCAGCAGTACGATCCGGACCAGACACCATGGGTGTGTTCACCATCGTGGTCACACCCAAACCTGCAGCTGGGGAGAGACAGACCCAGTTGAACCACATCACCACTCCAGGACCAGCTCAGCTTCAATCCACTAAGGTCCACTGGAGAGTTCATCAATGAGCTTGACGCCTTGATAAGTTCCTTTCCTGAGGATGGCTCACCCCTCACAGTTTTGGGGGATTTCAACCTCCCTATGTCCACATTTGACTCATTTCTCTCTGCCTCCTTCTTTCCACTTCTCTCCTCTTTTGACCTCACCCTCTCACCGTCCCCCCCTACTCACAAGGCAGGCAATACGCTTGACCTCATCTTTACTAGATGCTGCTCTTCTACTAATCTCACTGCAACTCCCCTCCATGTCTCCGACCACTACTTTGTTTCCTTTTCTCTCTCGCTCTCCTCCCACACTACTCACTCTGCCCCTACACAGATGGTAATGCGCCGCCGCAACCTTCGCTCTCTCTCTCCCACTACTCTCTCCTCTTCCATCCTATCATCTCTTCCCTCTGCTCAATCCTTCTCCCTCCAATCTCCTGATTCTGCCTCCTCAACCCTCCTCTCCTCCCTTTCTGCATCCTTTGACTCTCTGTGTCCCCTATCCTCCCGGCCGGCTCGGTCCTCCCCTCCAGCTCCGTGGCTTGATGACTCATTGCGAGCTCACAGAACAGAGCTCCGGGCAGCGGAGCGGAAATGGAAGAAAACTAAACTCCCTGCCGACCTGGCATCTTTTCACTCCCTCCTCTCTACATTTTCTTCATCTGTTTCTGCTGCTAAGGCCACTTTCTACCACTCTAAATTCCAAGCATCTGCCTCTAACCCTAGGAAGCTCTTTGCCACATTTTCCTCCCTCCTGAATCCTCCCCCCCCGCCCCCCCCCTCCTCTCTCTCTGTGGATGACTTCGTCAACCACTTTGAAAAGAAGGTTGACGACATTCGATCCTCGTTTGTTAAGTCTAATGACACTGCTGGTCCTACTCACACTGCCCTACCCTATGCTTTGACTTCTTTCTCCCCTCTCTCTCCAGATAAAATCCTGCGACTTGTGACTGCAGGCCGCCCAACAACCTGCCCGCTTGACCCCATCCCCTCCTCTCTTCTCCAGACCATCTCCGGTGACCTTCTCCCCTACCTCACCTTGCTGATCAACTCATCCTTGACCGCTGGCCATGTCCCTTCCGTCTTCAAGAGAACGAGAGTTGCTCCCCTTCTCAAGAAACCAACACTCGATCCCACTGATGTCAACAACTACAGACCAGTATCCCTTCTTTCTTTTCTTTCCAAAACTATTGAGCGTGCCGTCTTTAGCCAACTCTCTTGCTATCTCTCAGAATGACCTTCTTGATCCAAACCAGTCAGGTTTCAGGACTGGTCATTCAACTGAGACTGCTCTTCTCTGTGTCACGGAGGCTCTCCGCACTGCTAAAGCTAACTCTCTCTCCTCTGCTCTTGTCCTTCTAGACCTGTCTGCTGCCTTTGATACTGTGAACCATCAGATCCTCCTCTCCACCCTCTCCGAGCTGGGCATCTCCGGCGCGGCTCACTCCTGGATTGCGTCCTACCTGACCGGTCGCTCCTACCAAGTGGCGTGGCGAGAAGCTGTCTCCGCACCACGTGCTCTCACCACTGGTGTCCCCCAGGGCTCAGTTCTAGGCCCTCTCCTTTTCTCCCTATACACCAAGTCACTTGGCTCTGTCATATCCTCACATGGCCTCTCCTATCATTGCTACGCTGACGATACACAACTAATCTTCTCCTTTCCCCCTTCTGATAACCAGGTGGCGAATCGCATCTCTGCATGTCTGGCAGACATATCAGTATGGATGACGGATCACCACCTCAAGCTGAACCCTGGCAAGACGGAGCTGCTCTTCCTCCCGGGGAAGGACTGCCCGTTCCATGATCTCGCCATCACGGTTGACAACTCCGCTGTGTCCTCCTCCCAGAGTGCGAAGAGCCTAGGCGTGACCCTGGACAACACCCTGTCGTTCTCCGCCAACATCAAGGCGGTGACCCGCTCCTGCAGGTTCATGCTCTACAACATTCGGAGAGTACGACCCTGCCTTACACAGGAAGCGGCACAGGTCCTAATCCAGGCACTTGTCATCTCCCGTCTGGACTACTGCAACTCGCTGTTGGCTGGCCTCCCTGCCTGTGCCATTAAACCCCTACAACTCATCCAGAATGCCGCAGCCCGTCTGGTGTTCAACCTTCCCAAGTTCTCTCACGTCACCCCCCTCCTCCGCACACTCCACT